>NC_082729.1:6053867-6126367 GCF_030144855.1 Hypanus sabinus
AGTCGGTGATGCAGCCAGTTAGATTGCTCTTCATGGTACAACTGTAGAAATTTACAAGTGTTTTTTGATATCCCAAATCTCCTCAAACTCCTAATGAAATATAGCCGCTGTCATGCCTTCTTTGTAGCTGCATCGATATATTAAGTCCAGATAAGATCCTCAGAGATATTAACACCCACAAACCCGAAATTGCTCGCTTTTCATCCCTCTATGCGTATGCTTTTCTTATGAAAATTTAGTCACCTGCCAAATCACAGTTCCAATCAGTCCCTATCCTTGACTTCAATCTCTAGCCTTATCAGTCCCCTTTTCAGGGGAAAGATCAGTGATTGTTGTTTACTGTTATCAAAGATCATATATGTCACATATATACCCATCGCTAGTGAGTGAGAGAGAGAGGGAGAGACTCTCTGAGATGTTGAAGTGTTGGATGGATGATAGTTTTTGAAGGACTCTAGAGTTTATCTATTTACTTATTTATTGAGATACAGAGGAACAGGCCTTTCCCATCATTTCAGCCGCACTGCCTAGCAACCCCCGATTTAATCCCACTCTAATCACGGGACAATTTACAATGACCAATTAACCTACCAATCAGTACATCTTTGGACAGGTGGAGGAAACCATAGCACCTGGAGGAAACCCAAGTGGCCACGGGGAGAACATACACAATCCTTCCAGGCAGCGGAGGGAACTGGTACTGTAAAGCATTGTGCTAACCGCTGTGCTATCGTGCTGGATCGTGGTCTCTTTGGGGACTTTGCTATTGCTTGCATGGTGGGTGGAGGGGGTTGATGCATTTGCTGGAGCAAGTGGGGGACGAGGGAAGGGAGGGCTGCTGCTTGTATGTGGGAGGGGAGGAGGGGAGGCTTTGGTGTTCTAACACTTTTGGTCATTCATTGCTTCGGGCTTTTTTCTGTTTCATGGATGTCTGTGAAGGGTAAGAATTTCAGGTTGCATTTTGTATACATTTTCTGATGTTAAATTGAACCACTGAAATTAATTTTCTTGTGGGCATACTCAATAATTGGGTGCCAGTGTGGAGATACATCTCAACCAAAGGAGGTGTAAGGTGCTCCTTCCCTCCGGTAGCCTGCAGGTCACCCTTGGGCGAGGTGTAGTACTTGCTTAACCTCCCGATCAGGGTCACATGAACCCATGGGGGCAGGGGGTGGATGGTCGTATGAGCAGCCGGTGCACATCACAAGTGCTGGTGATGTGACCACTGACACCAGGCAGACAATCTCTGAAGAGTATTGATAATGGCTGAAGCCCAATTTGGAGTATTGTGTGCAGTTTTGGTCACCTACATACAGGAAAGATGTACGTAAAGTTGAAAGAATATAGAGAAAATTTATAAGGATGTTGTCCTGTCTAGAGGATCTGAATTATAAGGAAATATTGAATAGGTTAGCACTTTATTCCTTAGAGGAGATTTGTTAGAGCTATATAAAATTATGAGGGGTATAGATAAGGTAAATGCAAGCAGGCTTTTTCCAGTGAGGTGGGACTACAACTAGAGGTCATAAATTAAAGGTGAAAGATGAAAAATTTAAGGGGAACATGAGGGGAAACTTCACTCCGAGTTTGGTGAGAGCGTGGAACGAGCTGCCAGCAAAAGTGATGCATGTGAGCTTGATTTCAACGTTTAACAGAAGTTTGGATAGGTACCTGGATGGTAGGGGTACGGAGGGTGATGGTCCTGATGCAGGTCGATGGGAGTCGGCAGTTTAAATTATTTGGCATGGACTAGATGGGCTGAAGGGCCTGTTTCTGAGCTGTATTTCTCTATGACTCCATCCCTGTGCCTAAATTGTAATCTTGCCCCTAACTCCCCTCTCTTGTCTCCAAACCCAACCAAAAGCCAACCAAGCCTGAGCTGTGGTCCTCAAGGGAGGAATGGGGCTTGCTTTGCTGTCGTCGTTCTGCTGTTCGTTGTACTCTGTGTTGCTCTGACCAGCATTGTGAGCACGCTATGTTGGTGCTGGAAAGTGTGGCGACAATCTTGGGTGCACTGGTTGTTAATGCAAGCAACATGTTTCACAGCAAGGCACACCAAACGTTGCAGGAGTTCAGCTGGTCAGGTGGCACCTATGGAAAGGAATAAACAGTTGACATTTCGGGCCGAGACTCTTCATCAGGATGCACTTCACTGTGCATTTCGATACACACGTGTTAAATATATCTGAATCCATATCTGAGTGTCTTTTAAATCTTGTTAATGTACTTGCCTCAACCACTTCCTCTAGCAGCTTGTTCCATGTACCCAACACACTCTGAGTGTGAAGAAGGTTTCTTTCAAATCTTACGCCTCTCACCTTAACTCTGTGCCCTCTAGCGTTGGATTCCCTGTTTATGGCAAAAGGACTATGTGCATTCTGAATCAGAGCCAAAAATAAGGTTTGACCTGACTGGCGTATGTCGTGAAATTTGTTGTTTTACGGCAGCCGTGCATTGCAATATATAATTTTAAAAAACTAAATTACTATATAAAGTAGCGCAAGAATAGAGAAAAAAGAAAAAAATGGCGAGGTAGTGTTCATGGGCTCATTTTACATTCAAAAATCTGGTGTCTGAGGTGAAGAAGCTGTTTTTAAAGCGTTGTGTACCTTCAGGCTCCAGTCTCTCCTCCTTGACGGTAGTAACGAGAAGAGGGCATGAGCTGGGTGACAGGAGTCCTTAATGATAGATGTCACCTTTTTGAGGCATTGCCTTTTGACAATGTCCTGGATGTTGGAGGGGCTGCTGCCCATGATGGTTGCAATGAGAAGAGGGCATGTCCAGGGTGACAGGGTCCTTAATGACAGCTACTGCCTTCTGAGTCAACACCTTTTTGAAGTTGACCTCAATGTTGGAGATGTTAGTGCCCATGATGGTAGAAATGAGAAGAGGGCATGTCCTTTGGTAGAGATGTATCTCCACCCTGTCACCCAAACTCCCTAACATGAGGTCGAAAAATTCAGCCTTGACTGGATGGTGGAGTGGCCCTGAGGGACTGAATAGTCTATTTCTGTTCCGATATTTCAGGGTCTTCTGTGGTCAATGACCTAAACACAGAACCTCCCCATTTGGCCTTCCTCCTTTCCCCCATTTCTCTGCATCTCAACACTTGTTCTGCCTTTCATTTTTGATGGAATCTCATCAACCAGATACATGAACTCATCTTTTTGCTCCACAGATGCTGTCTGACCTTCTGAGAATTTCTGGCATTGTTTGCTCAAATTCACAGTCTTTTTTTTGTACCAAATGTTATATAACCAAAGCTGGTTAGACCACTCTTGGTTCAATTCTGGTTGCCTTATGATAGGATGGATGCAGAAGCTTTAGAGAGGGTGCACAGGAGATTTATCTGGCTGCTATCTGGATTGGAGACCATGTATTGTGAAGATAGGTTGAGTGAGCTAGGGCTTTTTTTTGAAGGAGGATGAGCAATGACTTGATAGAGGTAAGATAATGAGATAAAGAATCCTTGATAGTGAAATCTTTGGTTGTGAGAATATTTCAATATTTCAAAGTGAAGTTGAGTGAAGTAATCCTCTTTAGTTCAAGGGCTTGATGGTTGAGTGATAGTAACTGTTCTTGAACCAGGTGGCGTGGGTCCTGAGGCTCTTGTACCTTCTACCTGATGGAAGCAGCAAGAAGAAAGCATGACCTGGGTGGTGGGGATCTCTGATGGTGGATGCTGCTTTCCTATGACTGTGTTTCATGTAGATGTGCTCACTGTTTGGGAGAGCTTTACCTGTGATGTACTGGGCTGCATCAATTAATTTTTATAGGATTTTCCATTCAAGGGCATTGGTGTTTCCATACCAGGCTGTGATGCAGCCGGTCAATATACTCTCCACCACTCATCTGTAGAAGTTTGTCGAAGTTTTAGATGTCAAATCTCTGCAAACTCCTAAGGAAGGAGAGGTGCTGCCATGCTTTCTCTCATATTAATTATGGTTAATATGAGGGGGCATAATTGCAATGTGATTGGAGGAAAGTATAGGGGTGGTATCAGAGGTAAGTTTTTTACACAGAGAATGATGGGTGCATGGAACACACTGCCAGAACAGGTGCTTGAGGCAGATACTTTGGGGACATTTGAGAAACCCTTAGATAGGCACATGAATGAAAGATGGGGGGGGCAATGTGGGAGGGAAGGGGTAGACTGATTTTAGAATAGGTTAAAGTTGTCTTGTTCTGTGCCATAATATCCTTTGTTGTATGTTGATCACTTGAAGCCATCTTCAGCAATTTAGCCCTGGAGTAGAAGCCTCTCTGATCAGAGAGGGGCAATTGGTCACAGAAGTGGTCCAGCCGCCTGCCAGATGGGCAAGTGAGCTGATGGGTTTATGAAATGCGAGGAGTCAGATCAAGATGATGAACAATGACTTTAACCATTTAGTGCTGGCCGCTGAAAAAAAAAAGATCTCCATTAGTTGCTAGAATTTAAACTGGACTGCAGATCTATCCCTGATTTAAATCAATGTCTTTAGGTGCCTGATTGTTCTACTTTGTGAGATATGTAGTGCAATCGATCGGACTATCAATTCATTGACTCTTTTCTCTGAAACAAGTTCATGATCATTATCCCCTAAGTGCCACCTTGAGGCTTCAGTGGTTTGCTTTGATGTGAGTGATAATATTCTCCTTGTGTAGGAACAACATAATTGATGCAGTGCCCGCTCTTTCTTTCTTCTAGCTCAGGCTCTTTTCTATAGTTTGCTCTTGATCTCAAGCTTCAGGCTCTTAAAATCCTGTTTCACACAATTAATACCAAGACTCAGTGGCCTACAGAGGGTAGTAGATTCGGCCCAGTAATGTATAAAGCCCTCCCAATCATTGAGTAAATCTACATAAAACAGCTGTTGTAAGAAAGCAGCATCTGTCATCAGAGATCCCCACCACCCAGGTCATGCTCTCTTCTTGCTGCTACCATCAGGTAGAAGGTACAAGAGCCTCAGGACTCGCACCATCAGGTTCAAGACCAGTTACTACCACTCAACCATCATGTTCTGGAACAAAAGGGGATAGCTACACTCATTCTATTTCTGGTGTTCCCACAGCCGATGGCCTCACTTTGAGGAATCTTTATCTTGTTATTTCATGCTCTCGTTATTTATTGCTATTTATCTATATCTGCATTTGCACAGTTTGTTGTTCATTGATCCTGCTTACAGGTTCTGTAGATTTATTAAGTATGCCCGCACATGAGGAGCCTCAGGGTTGTATAAGGTGACATGTATGTACACTGACAATACGTTTGATGCACCATCAATAACTCACTCTGAGACGTAAGGCGAGATATTGGCTTTTATTGACTGGAAGAAGGAACAAGCAGTGAGTGACCACCATACTACATCCTGGAGACTGAGAGACCGGGCTCAGGCCTCAATCGCTTTTATACCGGGGTCTGTGGGAGGAGCCACAGGAATAGTCAGCAGGGGACACTTCCAGACAGGTATATGTAGTTCACCACAACGTTTTACTTTGAACTTTGGCCACTTTATTGGGCGACTCCGCGGCACTTATTCCGCTCACTGTGGCGCTGAAGCTGTGGGCCTGCTCCGACTGCTCCGATCTCAGTGACGTTAATTCAGCTCTGCACTAAATTGAGGCTGAGGCTGTGGGCCTGCTCCGCCTGCTCCAGCCTTCATGTCTGGGAGCTCCATGATGTTTTACTCTGCAGTGTGATGAACTGAGGCTGAGGCTCTGGGCCTACCCTGGCAGCTAAGTGCTTCGTTTCTATGGACTCACTTTCATTCTGAATGCTGTTGATTGTTTTTATTGCTTGCATGATTTGTGTGTGTGTGTGTGTGTCTCTCTCTCTCTCTGCCTTTCGGGTATTGGTCATTTTTAATGGACTCTTTCGTGTTTTTTCTTTCACGGCTGCCTGTAAGGAGACAAATTTCACGGTTGTATAATTTACACACACTTTGATAATAAATGTACTTGGAACTGTAGCCCACCCATCTCAAACCTTGAAGTGTGCGATCAGAGATGCTCTTCTGCACAGCAGTGTTGTAACGTGTGTTTATTTGCGTTACTGTTGTCTTCCTGTCAGCCTGAACCAGTCTGGCTGTTCTCCCGTGAACTTTCTCATTCACAAGGCATTTTCGCCCACTGGACTGCTGCCCACTGGATGCTTTCCCCAAAATTCTCTGTAAATTCTAGAGACTGTTGTGTATAAAAATCCCAGGAGATCAGCAGTTTCTGACAAACTCAAAACCACCCTGTTTAGCAACAACAATCATTCCATTGTCAAAGTGACTTAAATTTTCACTCACAGAATGTTTTTTTAGCTTTTTGCATCATTCTCTGTCAATGCTACAGACTATTGTGCATGCAAATCCCAGGAGATCAGCATTTTCTGAGATACTCAAGCCACCCCGTCTGGCACCAACAATCATTCCACGGTCAAAGTCAGTTAGAGCAGATTTCTTCCCCCTTCTGATGTTTGGTCTGAACAACAATGGAACGTCTTGACCATGTCTGCATGCTTTTATGCACTGCGTTGCTGCCACGTGATTGGCTGATTAAGTATTTCCATTATTGAGCAGGTGTACATACAGATGTACCTAACAAAGAGGCCACCGAGTGTATTTGTATGCGGTTCTCAAGATAAGTCAGTATGTTGACAGAAGTTGTGGAGCTTTTGCCGTTACATCTGTCAAGTATCTCAGAAGACTCTTGTTACTCTGCTCAAAGTGTACAAACTTAACAAACCTCACTGCAGATTTTGCAAGATTAAAAAAAAGATATTTGCACGATTTGGAAACAAGCCAAGTGCTAGACTCACCAGTGCAGCTTAGCTGTATTTCACAGAAGCCGGTGATTGGGTTCAGATCGGAGCCAGAATCAGATTCCTGTTCCATAAAATATTTTTGCTCTATGCTTACAGTACGCGGTTTGCAACTTGAGGAAAGATAGTGGTGAGGTTTTAAGTCATTCTCAGCGGCAGTTCAATAACTTATCCAGGAATCCTAGGACAGATTTGTTTTGTCAGGGACGTAGTTCTATTTATGTTTCTACATTGTTCAGAAAAACTTGGGATCATAATTAGAGTCAGGTTTACTATCGGTGACAGATGTGTTGTCGCGCATTAGGCGATTTTTTTTGCCCTTTCCGTAGCATTTTTTGACTGTTTTTTTACGAGGTGCAGTTGCCTGCTTGATGCTCAACCCCCCCCCTCCTCCCCCGCGGATGGGGAGAAGGAGCCGTCCGGATTTGAACTCCGGACCCCTCGGCTCGAAGTCCGGTGCTGATGCCACCACACCACTGCCTCGTCACTGACGTAGTGACGGGAAATTTATCATTTTGCAGCAACACTGCGGTGCAAGGCGCACCAGTCATAAATCGGAACATTGTGTTGTCACAAACAGGAGGAAATCTGCAGATGCTGGAATTCTGAGCAACACACACAAAATGCTGGAAGAACTCAGCAGGCCAGGCAGCATCTGGAGAAAAGAGTAAATTGTCAACGTTTCAGGCCGACACCCTTCATCGGGACTGGGAAGGAAGGGGAGACGTCAGAGTAAGAAGGTGAGGGGAGGGGAGGAAGAAGTGCGAGGTGGCAGGTGATCAGTGAAGCTGGGAGAGGGGGAGGGGTGAAGTAAACAGCTGGGGACTTGACTGGTGAAAGAGATAAAGGGCTGCAGGACATGGGAGGACAGAAGACTATGGAAGAAAGGAAAGGGGGAAGGAGCCGTAGAGGGTGGTGATGGGCAGTGAAGGAGATAAGGTGAGAGAGGGAAACAGGAATGGGGGAATGGTGAAGGAAAAGGCAGGGGACCATCACGGGGAGTTCAAGAAATTGATAGTGCTGCCATCAAGTTGGAGGCTACCCAGATGGAATATAAGGTATTGCTCCTCCACCCTGATTGTGGCCTCACTGGGGATTAGAGGAGGCCATGGACGTCGGGATGGGAGTGGGAAGTAAAATTAAAATGGGTGGCACCCAGGAGGTTTTTCTGGCAGATGGAGCATAGATGCTCGGCGAAGCAGTCTCCCAATCTACGCCAGGCCTCACCGATCTACACCGGGAGCACCGGATACACTATATGACCCCCACATCACCCGGAAAGATGGTTTGGGGCACTGAATGGTAGTGAGGGAGGAGCTGTTGGGGCGGGTGCACTTGCAAGAGTTAGTTCCAGGCCAGTGGGGAGGGATGAGTGGACAAGGGAGTGATTCCTGTGGAAAATGAAATGTTGGGAGGGCAGGGTTACTGAGTATTATGTTCAGTTCTGGTTGCCTCATTATAGAAAGGAAATGGATATTTTATCAATACATAATCTGATCTCCAACCACCTTCACCATTAGAATCAGAATTGGAATAGGGTTTATTATCATTGACAACTGGTGGGGTGGCAAGATAGCATGGCAGTTAGCCGAGCTCTGTTAGGGCCCCTGTGACCCAGATTCAATCTCGCCGCTGTCTGCAATGAGTTTGTACGTTCTCCCCATGACCCCGTGGGTTTCCTCCAGGTGCTCTGGTTTCCTCCCATAGTCCAAAGTGAGTTAATTGGTCACATGGGTGGTGCGGCCTCAGTGGGCCGGAAGGGCCTGTACACTCCTGCACTGAGTTCAATTCCAGTTGAATTGTCGTTCAACCATGCGTGAATAGCCATCAATACAGCCAAACGAGACAGTGTTAGTCCAGGGCCAAGAGGCAAAATGCAGCACTAGCAGTCACACACAGCACACACAAGGTGGCAAGCACAAATGCTATCACAATCACGCAATAAAAGGGCCCAAAACTCACACCAACGATCTACAGTCGACCATAATAGAGCTTGTCCTCCAATGAGCGAACACTGCGGTGGGGGGTGGGGGGGGGTGACTATCGACTGCAGCCTGGACGCTGTGCCACACTGACCCCAGTGGCGTGCCCAAGGCCTGATGCAACGCCCAGGCAACACCACGGCCTTAGGCCCAGCTCCCACACACACAGGGCAACAAGCACAGTCAAGCATCTCAGTAAAATACAACCACGCAAAATATATATGCATATAGTGCTACTTCTGAATGAAATAAATAAATGAACAAAAATAATCGCTGTGGTACAGGGCAACACATAAAATATGCTGCAAGTTGCAATAAATATCTTCTGAGGCTTTAGCATCCAAAAAGCTTGAATGTAAGTCATAGAAACAGGTGGGTACCATTTCAGAGCGCCACACATAAAATCCTGGAGGAAATCAGCTGGACCTTGGCCCGATGCATCAACTGTTAATTCTCTTCCATAGATGCTGCCTGACCTGCTCAGTTCCCTCTTGTTAAAGTGACCATTCCCACTCTCACTCCAGTGAGCTTCAGCCCCAACGTGCCTTCTCCATTTTGACTGCTCACGGGCCAGAGCTTTCCAAGAGCATGAGAGGATGTTCATTTTCTCCAGGGCACTTTTAGAGGGACTCTTCTTCTGACTGCCTGGTCATGTCTTGCTTGGCAGATGTTGAAACAGAGCTTGGTGCCCTGAACGTGGACGACATGACCTGAGGACTAGCGATTTTACTGGGGCCTCAGCACTGGGGATGCTTTTGGCCTGGGAGAGGTCACAGACCTTCATTTACCTTGCTGAAAGATTTGGAGAACCTAGCGGAGGCAGTACTGATTGCACCTCCCCGGGGCTTTGAGATGCCTGCTATAATCCAAGACTACAGTCAGTGTTGCTAGCTAGTATACCAAAAGAGAAGAGGGGGTAGTCTCCATCGGAGTGCAGGAGGAACAAGTCAGAACACCGGGCAGACCCAGGTAATCTGTAGAGATTTTTGGTGTGCTTTACAAGGAAGTGTTGTCTTCAGTGGCAACTTCTCTGTACTGCCATTGGGGAAGAGGTATGAAAGCTTGAAGACCCACACTGAACGCACAGACCAACTACCACAGCAACCACCCAGTCCGCCACAAGTAAAGATGCATCCACACCTTACTTAAGGGAGCACAAACACACTGCCGCACTACCAGACTTCAGACCAGGAAAAAGAAGTACTTATTCAAAGTGCTCCAGAATGAATGTTACCGATGGAATTTCATCAGGAGATGCTCACTGAGGAGAGAAAGTCGTTCGGACCTTGCTCAAGGCGTAGCTTTACCCTTGATGCACCATCAATAACTCTCGGAGACGTGAGGCAAAAGATAGGCTTTTATTAGCTGGAAGAGAGAGCACTGTCAGCAGCAAGAGACCATCACACAACATCCTGGAGACTGAGGGAGGAGCAGTGCCTCCAATCGCCTTTATACAGGGGTCTGTGGGAGGAGCCACAGGAGCAGTCAGCAGGGGTGGGGGCATGTCCAGACAGGTATATGTAGTTCACCACAACCCTACATCAAGAATATATCAGAACTAACTGCTTGAACCTCACAGCATCACGATCAATCACAAACCAACGGCGACTTTAATGAAGCTTGTCTCAAGAACCAAGATACCAGTGGAGACAATTGACAAAAGCAATGTGGTGTACAGGAGCACCTGTGGAGACCGCGACACATCAGCCAGACAGGACGTAAACTCTCAACTCGTTTACAGGAACACAAACTGGCGGTATGCAGACATGATCCGCTGCCACTGATGTCAGTACGTGAAGACCGAGAAGGACACCCGCTTTAGCTGTAGTGTAGGTTCTCCCGCAGCCCAACAAAAGACGGGCACGAGTATTTCTGATAACTCTGATCACCTCTTTCAGGTAACATCATCGAACCCCCTAAGAGCTAAAAGCTGTGAACCAATAGAATTCAAAGATCAACTGAAGGGGTAGCCAATCAGGACCAAGGCAAGCGAACAGGGGGCTATACACAAAAGCAAACACCCCCAGAGAGAAACACCACAAACTGCGCACTGTGGATGTCACCTTGACTGATGATGAAACATCTGCAAGCTAAACGCCAAGCTTGGCAAACTCGTAATACCAATACACTCTCAATGCTTTAGGAGCAGCTTCTTTCCCTCTGCTGTTGTATTTCTGAACGGACAATTAACACCACCCCATTATTCCTCTTTTGCACTGCTTATGTATTTTCATAACCTTCTAGAAAACTCTAGCTGAGATTTCATGTGAGTATTCACCCCCTTCAGATCAATATTTAGCAGATGCATTGTGGGCAGCAGTTACAGCCTTGAATCTGTCTGGATAGGTCTCTATCAGCTTTGCACATCTGGATATTGCAATTTTCTCCCATTCTTCTTTACAAAACTGCTCAAGCTCTGTCAGATTGTATGGGGATCGTGAGTGTACAGTCCTTTTCAAGATCAGCCACAAATGCTCAATTGGTTTGAGGTCTGGACTCTGATTTGGCCACTCTAGGTCATTAACTTTGTTGTTTTTAAGCCATTCCAGTGCAGCTTTGGCTTTATACTTGGTGTCATTGTCTTGCTGGAAAACAAATCTTCTTCTAATTTGCAGTCCTCTTGCAGACTGCACCAGGTTTTCCTCCAGGATTTCCCTGTATTTTGCTGCATTCATTTCACCCTCTACCTTCACAAGCCTTCCAGGGCCTGTTGCAGTGAAGCATCCCCACAGCATGATGCAGCCACCACCATGCTTCACGGTATGGATGGTGTGTTTTTGATTATGTGCGGTGTTTGGCTTATGCCAGACATAACGTTTAGTCTGATGGCCAAAAAGTTGAATTTTGATTTCATTAGACCATAGATACTTCTTCCAGCTGACTTCAGATTCTCCTCACATGCCAAGACTTCATGTGGCTTTGTCTTTGCCACTCTCTCATAAAGCTGCGATTGGTGAAGCACCCGGGCAACAGTTGTTGAATGCACAGGTTCTCCCATCTCAGTCACTGAAGCTTCTAACTCCTCCAGAGTTGTCATAGGTCTCTTGGTGGCCTCCCTCACTAGTCCCCTTCTTGCACGGTCACTCAGTTTTTGAGGATAGCCTGTTCTAGGCCGATTTACAGCTGAGCTATATTCTTTATATTTCTTGAAGACTGGCTTAATTCTACTCTAATGAATATTCCTGACTTGGAAATTTTCTTGTATCCATCTCCTGAATTGTGCTTTTCCATAATGTTTTGCGGAGTTGGGTTGGACTGTTCTTTTGACTTTGTGGTGTAGTTTTTGCCAGGATACTGACTCACCAGCAGATGGACCTTCCAATACTGGTTTTTTTACTACAATCGAAAAACGTTGACTGCATATGGTGATCTCCAGGTAATGAATTACGTGACTTCTTAAACCGAATGGCTGCACCACTGATGATTTGGTGCATCATATTAAAGGGAGATGAATACTTATGCAATCAATTATTTTGAGTTTTATATTTGTAACTAATTTAGATCACTTTGTAGAGATCTGTTTTCACTTTGACACAAAAGACATGATCAGTATCAAAAAAAGTCAAATGAAATCCATTGCAATTCAATGTTGTAAAACAATAAAATATAAAAACTTTGAAAGCATGAATACTTTTTATAGGCACTGTATTTAAAATTATGAGGAGTACAGATAGGGTAAGATTTTTCCACTGAAGTTTGGTGGAACTACAACTAGATTTTATGGGTTAAAGGTGAAAGGTGAAAAGTTTAAGTGTAACAGCAGGGGAACTTCTTCATTCAGATGGTGGTGAGGGTGTGGAATGAGCTACCGGTAGAAATGGTGTATGGGAGCTCAGTTTCAACATTTAAGTGAAATTTGGATAGGAACCTAGAAAGAGGCATATGGTCCTGGTGGAGGTCAATGTAGTAGGCACTTTGAATTGTTTGGTCATGGACTAGATGGGCCAAAGGGCCTGTTTCTGTGTTGTACTTTGTATGCCTCTATGATTCTAATAATCTAACCCTGTATACCAATTCCAATACCAACTAATAGCTAGATTTGATAAGTTTGATCGACATCTTCATTTTGAAATCTTTCAATGTTACACCTTTCCCACCACCCAGGAAATGCCCTCAGCTCATGGCTACCATCAGGGAGGAGGTACAGCAGCCTGAAGACCCCTCTTCTCATTACTACCATCAGGGAGGAGGTACAGGAGCCTGAAGACCCCTCTTCTCATGGCTACAATCAGGGAGGAGGTACAGGAGTCTGAAGACCCCCCTTCTCATTACTACCATCAGGGAGGAGGTACAGGAGCCTGAAGACCCCTCTTCTCATTACTACCATCAGGGAGGAGGTACAGGAGCCTGAAGACCCCTCTTCTCATTACTACCATCAGGGAGGGGATACAGGAGCCTGAAGACCCCTCTTCTCATTACTACCATCAGGGAGGAGGGACAGGAGCCTGAAGACCCCTCTTCTCATTACTACCATCAGGGAGGAGGTACAGGAGCCTGAAGACACACACTCAATGATTCAGGAGCAGCTTCTTCCCCTCTGCCATCCGATTTCTGAACGGACATTGAACCCATGAACACTACCTCACTACTTTTTTATTTCTGTTTTTGCATTACTTAATATATATTTAAAATTTAATATATACCATGTATACTTACTGTAATTCACAGTTATTTTCCTATATTATCATGTATTGCTGCGGCAAAGTTAATGAATTTCACAACATATACCGGTGATATTAAACCTGATTCTGATTCTATCGGTGTCAGTCTTGTAGGTGATAACACATGATTAGCAGTTCATAATCTCCCTGGGCCTTTCATATGAAAGCCAAAAGCTGTGCTGGGAACCCTCCACATTGCCCTTGTCAATCAGCAATGTAGAGCTGATGATTAACCTCTGCCGAAGGTGCAAAATTAACCGAAAGTACTTCACGATTTTTAAAATCTGGTGGTTTGATTTCCTTTGAGGTGGGAAACAAGCTTTTACATGTTGAAACAATAAGAAAACTACAGCTGCATTCAATATATTTAAGGATTTAATTGTTAGTTAGATTTTTATATAAATCATAGTAGTTCAAGGCTAACGAGTTGCCAGTTTACTGCTTGGTTTAGTTACTATAATAGCCATTCTACAGAACTGTCCAACAGTCTTAGGCAGATATATATATATAGTTAGGGGGCTTAAGACTTTTGTACCAAATTGTATCCGTCAACGTGGAGCGGAGAGAGTGTTTGTAACTCTGGCAGGAGCAAAGGATGCTGGGAATGGTGACGGCGGGGCACCGAGGGAGGAGTGTGGGACAGGTGGCAGAGAAGGAGTGCCAGCTGTGGAGGTTGGCGTGGGTGCAGATACCAGGCAAGGTAATCTGATTCCAAGCAGTTGGTTTATTGATTATCAGGGAATGCCTCTCTGATGCTTTCCCGCTCCCTCCCCCCTCTTCCGTTCCATTTTCCCAACCGGGATTCCCCTCTCCCTGCCCTCTCTGAGTCCACCATAGAGACACGTATCAGCATCAGGTTTATCGTCACGCACATGTGAAAGCTGCTTTCGTTTGCCACTGCAGTACATTGCAAGACCTAAAGTGACCACAGTGCAAGTGGTGCGAGCTGGATTTCAACGTTTAAGAGGAGTTGGGTTGTGGGGTATGGAGGGTCAGGGAGCAGGTTGATGGGAATAGGCAGCTTAAATGGTTTGGCATGGACTAGATGGGCCGAAAAGTCCGTTTCTGAGCTGTAATAATGACTAGTAATGCAATATAGTAATTCTAGTAATATAGCTTTAGCACACTAGCCATATATATGTGCCTAAGACTAAGACATTACTGTACATTTCTGTGAGATGGTCAGAATATGGAATGAGTTTCTTAAGGAAGAGGCTGGGGCATGTACTGTACATTAACAGCAGCTAAAAGTCCTTGTACAAGCTATTGGATAGGAAAAGTTTCGAGAGATAGAGGCCAAACTTGGACAAGTGGGAACAGGTCAGCTGAGAATCTCGGTCGACACTGACCCATCAAGCCAAAGGTTCTGCTTCTGTGCTGTATGTCTTAACAACCCTATGCATACACATAATTTATTCTAATGTCTTTTTTATTCTAATAAGCTGTGATTTATTTTCATGGAAGGGATGGTAAATGTTGTCGAAAACCAATATTTTTAATCATACATTTTATAAAATTTGTACTTTTTAACAAACTCATATTTTTCACACTCAATGGCAGAAAGCAGTATAGCAGCTAAACTAACAGTTTATCACCTTTCGCATTTTTATTGGCTATTAACACGTGATGTAATTGTGTTTATTGTGTAGCTTATTAACTATTTCATTCCTATCTAAGCAACTTATCTATAAAAGTGATTAATTTTTCAGAGGCTCCATCTTGTCTTCTTGGCTTCTTTATTTCTTTGTCTTACGTCATTAGCATAATTTCTCAGTTTCTTTATTTTGTTTACATAGCACTCGTATGTTTCTTTGTACTTTAAAATAAATCTCGGAATTAAGACGGCTCGGCATTCCTGACTCTCTAAGTATCAGAAAAGAAACAGCGATCCAACAATATTATTGTTCATTTGTTCATTAGCTGCAAAGGACTAGAACATGAGTTGTTGTTGATGCCACTTGTATTCATAATTGTCTTCGGCTATTAATACCTTTTGTGTAATGAAATCAAAAATTGCAGGAAGCACTCAGAAGATCAGGGGGCATCTGTAGAAAGAGAAAGAGTTCATGTTAGAGGTTGAAGTACTTTTGTGATCGCCTTTATTTTTCTCCTCGTTCTTTAAAACTTACTTCTGCATTGCTTTGCACTGACGCTGCCTGGTTTCTGAGTGTTTTCAACAATTTTAATTTCAATTTTTGAAGAAACAGATATAGTGGCCACGACCACGATATTTACTGGAAGTAATTTGGAAAATGTGTAGCTTGGGTGGTTGATGGTTGAGTTGAGTTGTTCTCTGATCTTGGCAATTTACCTGCACACATTTTGTCACCATACGAGGAGACATCGCCAGTGATTGAATCAACGTGGCGATGAAACGTTTGCAAGTAAATTACCAAGATTGAAGAACAACTCTGCCCAATGTTAGCTATTACATGTGCGAGATAACCCAGTCTGAAATCACTGTCTAGTTTCTTAAAAGTACAACATTTCAAAAGTTGACTTGATGATGATTTTAAATACAAAACATTCTGCAGATGCTGGAAACCTTGAGCAACACACACAGAGTGCTTTTCATGGCATGTGTTAGCAATATTGGGACCCAAATTCAGGGTAAAAGACAGACTTTGATGCACAGACGTCTATGAAAGATTATTCATAATAATTCCAAAAGGACATCGGTGGCTTGACAGAGCGATACTGTGAGAGGGAACATTCTCAAAACCAGGATCCTAGTTAGCACAAATCGGGCGCACGCTTAAATAATACAAGTAACACAGAATCCCTTAACAAGCTTAAACAGAAGGCACCAGGAGACTGCATTCAAAAAGCAAGTTCTTCAAGAAGAATCACAAGAAACTTTAAGTGATTCATTACTCCCATTAAACTATAATTCAGGTGCGCTGAAAACTTTGGCGCCCACTGATCAGTTGTGTCCCCATAGGCCTGCAGACTCATTATATTTTTGTTTTCCTGACATTGAGGGTAAAAGTCATTGTCAAGACACCAAAAGTCACTAAGTTCTCTGTCTCCTTCATGTACACCATCTCTTCATTATTTGAGATCCACCCACTACAGTGGTGTCATCCGCACTGTATTAATCAAATGAGCACAAGGGTGATTCTTGGATTATCAGTGAAGAGTGCTCAGACGTAGAGAGAGAAGGAGAAGCAGCTATAGGTTAGGGTCACAGAGTTACTTGGGACGGGTTGCAAGGAGTCAGAGGCAGACTATCTTGACAAGCTTGAACAGAAGGCTCCAGGACTCACTAAATCCAAAATATTTGACTGAGCTGCACCGACACAACGTGGTGTAGGGTGTTTGGAAAAGGAGAATACTTTGTTCTCTTTTACACTTGTGTACTGGAAATGACATTAAATGATCTTGAATTTGGATATTTTTACCTGCTAAATAAAGCCTGACATTAAGTATATGGTATCACATATCATCCCTATTGACAGAAGTGGAACAATATGATGTCGGGAATGTCTGTGAGTGATGTAGTATGTCTCTACTTGTATAATCATGTGACAGAGAACTTAAATATTTGTCATTCCCTCAAGTTCATGAGTCAAAATTCAGAGAAAGCTATTCAGCATTGAGATGCATATGCAAATTTACGATATTATGATTATTCTTACTGCCCAATATGCTGCTAATGTTTAGGGCAGCAATGAAGGTCCTCCATCTCTGTCGGTGTTCACCAGTTCCTTCATCATGTCAGTAGCTTCCTCTCGGTTTTCACTTCTGTCAGTCATGCAAGTCCCGGGTGGAGACTCAGGAATACCGTCACACTCAGGTGCAGAAGGATTCTTCATTGCTGTTTCAGGAACAATTTTGTTTCAGCAGTCAGGGTTGTTAACCCTGAGCTGAACCCCCAAAGCCTGAGGACTGGTGGACCACTCTTAATCTGGCCTCTTACCTGGGGCTGCCAGGAGCCAAAGCATAAAGCCCCAACTCCAGCGAACATAGCTCTTTTGGTCATTGAGGCACGCAAGCCTGCAAATCCAATGACAAGGTTGTGATCTTCTTGGAGGTTATGATAAGTGGACTGAATAAGAAGCATCTCCCATTACTTCAAAACCTTTTACAACCACTGAAGTACAATTTTTGAATTTAAAACCTTAATACACTTTAGGAAATCCAAGAACCAATATTTACACATAAGACCAATTACAGTGTGACAATGAATAAATAAGCAGGTGACTCAGGAACAGGTCAGTTTGTTCAGTAAGTGCTGTGTCATATGATGTGGGTGATTGTGGCCTTTCCATGACCATGATTGTTCTTGACAAACCTTTCTTCAGAAATTGTTTGCCATTGCCTTCTTCTGGGCAGCGTCTTTAGAAGATGGGTGAGCCCAACTATTAGCACTACTCTGTCAGAGATTGTCTGCCTGGCGTCAGGGTCACATAACCAGGACTTGTGATGTGCACCGGCTGCTCATATGACCATCCACCACCTGCCCCCATGGGTTCACATGACCCTGATCTGGGGCTAAGCATATGCTACACCTTGCCCAAAGGTGACCTGCAGGCCAGCGGGGGGGGGGGGGGGGAATGGAGCAGACGTATCTCCACCCTGGCACCTCAAAGTCTCATATAACACCCAGCAGAGATCTCTACAGTCCTTGCTTCTGGAAACATATAAACTGGACCATTTGGCCTTCCAGACAAACCCGAGGTCAGCTTCTATCCCTTTCAGACTTCTGAACGGAACCCTCATACACTTAAGATGAACTCGTGATCTCCCAGCCTACCTCACCGTGGTTTTTCACTATTTATTTCACTGTTCTGCACTTTCTCTGTAGCTGACACACTCTATTCTCTTTTTTCTCTTACCATCTGGATGTACTTGATGACCTGCAGGCTAACGGCGGGAAGGAGAACCACACACTTCCTTTGGTAGAGACGTATCTCCGCCCCATCACCCTATCAGCCTTTACACAGAAGAACCCAATGCACTTTTGTCTCTTACTTTTAACTAATGTCATCTAGATTTAGACTTCTCTAACCTGGGGAGCAATCTGTCGCCATTCACCTTCTGGTTCTGGTGCAAGTCGATGGGAGTAGGCTGTCTAAATGCCTTGGCACTCCTTGCCTGTTTCCTGCCCCACACCACTCCCTCAGCACACCACCCTCACCATTCCAAACATTCTTTGCTCCCGCCAGATTTACAAACTTGCTCTCCGCTCCACGTTGACAAATACAGTCGGCATCCAAGCACTTTTGCACAGCGTCTGAATCATTGTCCAAAAAGTAGGGGTGTGTGTGTGTGTGTGTGTGTGTGTGTGTGTGTGTGTGTGTGTGTGTGTGTGAGTGTGTGTGTGTGTGTGTGTGTGTGTGTGAGTGTGTGTGTGTGTGTGTGAGTGTGTGTGTGTGTGTGTGTGTGAGTGTGTGTGTGTGTGTGTGTGTGTGTGTGTGTGTGTGTGTGTGTGTGTGTGTGAGTGTGTGTGTGTGTGTGTGTGTGTGTGTGTGTGTGTGTGTGTGTGAGTGTGTGTGTGTGTGAGTGTGTGTGTGTGTGTGTGTGTGAGTGTGTGTGTGTGTGTGTGTGTGTGTGTTTGTGTGTGTGTGTTCAAGTTCATTGCCATCACACTGTACGTACAATACTGTGCAAAAGTCTTAGGCACATGTGGAAAAAACCTATAAAACAAGGATGCTTTCAAAAATTATGAAATGTCAAGTTTCTAAATATCAAAACGTACTGCAAAGAGCCGTGAACAGTAAAAATCTAAATCAAATCAATATTTGGTGTGTACCCTTTGCATTTAAAACTGAATCAATTCCCTGAGGTACCCTGTTTTGCAGTTTTCTGAGAGAATTGGCTGGTCGGTTGTTCCAAACATCTTGGGGAACTTGCCACAGTTCTTCTGCAGGTTTTGGCTGTCTCGTTTGCTTCTGTCTCTCCGGGTAATCCCAGACAGCCTCGATGATGTTGTGATCAGGGCTCTGTGGAGGCCAATCCATCGGAAACCATATAAAAAAATCAAGAGTGCCTAAGACTTTTGCACAGTATTGTACGTACAGTCTGATGGCAATTAACTTGAACTTGAAAAAAATGAATAGAGACATAGAAAACCTACAGCACAATACAGGCCCTTCAGCCCACAATGCTGTGCTGAACACTTATGTATTTTAGAAATTACCTAGCCCCATACCCCGTATTACCCATAGCCCCAAACACCCCTCCCCAGCACAAAACACAACAGCCTCCAATGTAAAAACACCCGGAAGATGCTGGAATTAAATCAAAGGAAAATTCCTCCTTTTTTGGCAGTGTGCATTTTTGATACATTGGTAATTATTCTCACATTTGAGACATTGAAGTTAATTTTCACTTTCCTGTGTAGCTTTATGAACTGGAAGAAGAGAGGCTAATGGGAAGTATCATTTAGACTGGTTACGCTTTAAAATGCGAGTTAGGTCTCTTTGCTCCTATTGTCATTGACATAAAGATCACATTTTCAAATCTGCCCATAACCTTTCCATCTATTTCCATTTACTTCAAAGGTTCAAAGGTTCATTTATTATCAAAGTATGTGTCCAGTATAAAACTCTGAAGTTTGTCTTCTCCAGAGAGCCACAAGGAAAAGAAAAACCATGGAAGTTTCTCGCAGAGGAACAGCAAACCCATCTCCTGCACAAAAAAACAGAACGGCAACACAATCATCAACCAGTACCCCCCCACCCACAACAAGAACATTGGCCCCCAAATCCCACTCCCCTGTACAAAAAAAAGATAGCAACACACAACACCAACAAAGGCTCCAAATCCTCCTCCCCTGCACGAGAAAAAGCTATTGCGATGCAACAAGAACATCGGCCCCGAAAACACCCCCCCCCGCAATAAGATCAACCTCCAAATCCTCCTCTCCCCGCTCAAGGGACTAACAAACGCAACAAGAGCATTGTCTCTCCCGCACAAAAAACGACAAGAAAGAGCGGGTTTAATAAACAGAATATAAAAACCATTACATTTGAGCGTTACCCTTTTTTTGATACATTTCTTCCTTCTTTGTTTTGTCATTTCATTTTCTGAAATGTGATGTCGTGTTTTATTCTAATGAAAATCAATACAAGATAATATACTGAACAACTTGTAGAAGTTATTTTACATGGAAATCGGTGATTCAGATATAAAAGATAATGGGTTCTACATAAAAATGGATTAGTGCGGTGGTTATCTTTAAATGGATTATTTTTCACTGCGATACTTAGCTTTTGGCTTTATTGGTCTCTAAGTTATGACTTAGCCTGCTAATAAAAATGGATATATACTAATATATATATTTATTTTAATGACTATTATTCACAATTCAAATTAATGAGAAGCCTTCAAGGCTTATTGAGAAAAGGTTTTAACCAATTTGGCTGGGTTAAGTTAATACAGAATTTGAACTAGCTTTGCTACTGAATTTTTACTTGTTGTATTAAACCGACATAGAGGAATATCTGGGGGCAATTTGCTGACAACGGCTGGGTTGATGTTCATTGTGAACTTGTCAGTATTTTGGGATGTTGGCTGGGTTTACGAACTCCCAGCACAGGTGCACCATGGGGCTGTGTGCTTAGCCCCCTGCCCTACCTGCGTAGCCCCCTGTCCTACCTGCGTAGCTGAGCACAGCTCAATGGTCCAATTTAATATCAGGGAATGTATGCAATATACAGCCTGAAATTCTTACTCTCCACAGACATCCACAGAACAGAAGAGCCCCCCCACCCCCGGAGAATGAATGACAGAAAAAATGGACCAATGGAGGCCTCAGATAGATAGGGCAAAGCAGGCTTTTCCCACTGAGGTTAGGCGAGACTACAACTGGAAGTCATGGGTTAAAGGAGGAAGGTGAAATGTTTAAGAGGAATATGAGGGGAAACTTCTTCACTCAGAGGGTGGTGAGAGTGTGGAACGAGCTGCCAGCTTAAGTAGTGCACACAAGCTCGATTGCTACATTCAAGAGAAGTTTGGATAGGTACATGGATGGGAGGGCTATGGAGGGGCTATGGTCCTGGTGCAGTTTAAATGGTTTGGCATGGACTAGATGGGCTGAAGGGCCTGGTTCTGTGCTGTGTTTTTCTATGGCTTTATGACTCTATTCCCTGGAGTAGTGAGGGATTTGAACACTTGAGCATGGATCAATGCTTCATATTAAGTTCAAGTTCATTGGCATCTGCCTGTGCATGTATACAACCAAATGAAACAGGATTCCTCCAGGCAATGGAGGAACACAACAGATACCACACACAACAGACACAACAGATACCACACACCTTGCATAATACCAAAGTGCTACCATAAATAAGTTAATAAAATATAATTCTAAATGCATCTTGTGTGCAGCACAGGTCGACAGTAAACGGCTCACTGTCCTAATGATGAAACCTTGGTGGTGGCAGGGTATTCACTAGTCTCACTAGCCTGAGGAAAGAAGATCTTACCCCGTCTGGTTGCCCTAGTCCCAATGCTTCTATGCCTCCTTTCTGACAGCAGTGGGCCAAAGGGGTGGATTGAATGGATTCTCAACAATGCTTTGGGCCCTTGGTTTGTAACGCTCCAGGTTAATGTTACAAGTGGGGTGGGGGTGGGCTGGTGGAATGGAGACCCTGGTGATCCTCTAAGTGGTTTTTAGTATCCTCCGTACTAACCCAAGATTGCAACAACCATGCTTTATATTTCTTGGGTTTTCCCATGCATGGAAATATCTCTAAACTTGCCCTTTGATAACTTAAGGACCTTTTTGTTTGGTCACTCCTTGGCCCAATCTTTTCTAGAAAGAATATCCCTACCCTTTTCCATCTTCCTGGGCGTAATTAACTTTCAGATCTGGTACATCCCTGAAAATCTTCTTTTGCCTCCATGCCTTTATTGTAACAGGAGGTCCAAACTGTGCGTGGTATTTCAGGGGCAGCGCACGCAAAATGCTGGAGATACTCAGAAGGCCAGGTAGCATCTATGGAGAGGAATGGACAGGTCAATGGCCAGGGTTGAGACCCTACATCAGGACTGAAAGATCAAGGGGAGATAGTCAGTATAAAGAGATTTGGAAGGAGAGGGTGAAACAAGAGTTGACAGGTGATATGCAGGTGGAGGACAAGACAGTGAAATTAGCAACAGAAGATGAGAAACACACAGAGAATTCTGGAGGGACTCAGCAGTTCAGGCAGGATTTTGGATGCTTTAATGGTCAATGCATCCTAGCTGTCTAGATACATAAGCCGGGGGTGTACAATATGGAGAGCAAGCTGTTGCCCATGTAGCAAGCTCCCCCCTCTCCACACATCATCCACACATTGTGATGTGTCGTCAACTTCCTTCAGTTCCAATGTTGAGGTCTTGTTGGATTGCTCTTTGATGGGACCATCCTCTTTGACCGGACAGGAAGGGGAGGTTCCCAACAAAGAGAGATCCTACCAGGAGCTAAGCCCCAGATGACATTGCTTTTAAGATCTCAGAAACTCACAGACCTCTCCACCACAACAAGGTGATGATCCTTTGTGTCCTGCTGAAGGCTCTCAGCCCAAAATGTCGACTGTTCACGCTTTTCCGTAGGTGCTGCCTGGCCTGCCAAGTTTCTTCGGCATTTTGAACGTGCCACTTTGGATTTCCAGATTTTCTCATGTTGATCATCCTCGGAGAATCTCGTCAGGATATTCTCCCACTGACTCCTTGCAAACTGTCCCATATAACTCCATCAGAATCAGGATATCATTGGCACGTGTCGTGAAATCTATTGAATTTGCAGCAGTAGTACAATGCAATTCATGAAAATACAGAAAAGAATGATTATAGTAAGTTTATATATGTATATTAAAAAATTAAGTCAAAATAAGTAGTGCAAAACAGAAATAAATAAATAAAAGTAATGAGATGGAAATTGGATGGCAGAGGGGAAGAAGCTGTACCTGAATCACTGAGTGTGTGCCTTCAGGCTTCTGTACCTCCTTCCTGTTGGTAGCAATGAGAAGAGGGCATGACCTGGGTGATGGGGTCCTTAATGATGGATGCCACCTTTCTGAGGCACTGCTCCATGAATATGTCTTGGACACTGTGGAGCTAGTACCCATGACAGTGTTGACTGATTTTACAACTTTCTGCAACATATCCTGTGCAGTAGCACCACCACCCCCGCTCCAAACCAGACAGTGATGCAGCAAGTCAGCATGTTCTCTTCAGTACATCTGTACCCTTATCTACAGCTGCTTCTCCCTCGCTGCCTATCTGAGCACTCTTTACCATGAATCTAAAAATCAGAGTAGATCGCTTGACGCTGCCTGTGCACATCGTGCCAAAAAGAGCTAATTCTTGAACTCAAGAAGTTGAGTAGAACCCATGCCCCTGTATGCATCATGGGGAGGGGGGTGGTATATGGAAAATAGTTGAGAGCTTCAAGTTCTGATGTGTAAACATCACCACTAGTTTCTCCTGGTCCAACCGCATAGATGCTATAGCAAAGAACGAGATCTAGTGTTAGGGCGTATTCTGGAGTTAGGGTATACAGCAAGTAATAATTTCACCAGCAACTATTTCAGACCTGAACGTGCATTGCAGATTGAATTTAAACCACAGCTCTGAACAATGCTGGATTTTGGGGGTTGTTTGCAATCAAAGAAACACTCCATTTGACTGCAGAAGCCTGCATATGCATGAATGCAAACCAGAGAAATTAACATTCATTTATGGGTGTCTGGAGTGTGGGTGCGAAGTAGGAGGTGTTTGAAAACTATATGTAATTCAAAGCATTGTAGATACTTTGTTACTATAGAATTGTCTTGCTGTTATCTTTGATCTTTAGCATATAAAAATGTCACGTAATATTGGATTGGGAGCCCTCTTCTTCCATGTGTGTCTCAATATGATGCCTGCTACTTGTTTTGTTGAATAAACACTTTTATATCCATCAGCTTCAGTGTCTCTCCCGGTGACTTTGTTCACAGTTATAACACCAGCATTTCTACTAAGGCTAAGAAAATGTAACGTCCTTCCTTTGACCCACACCAATTCTTATCGACGCAACATAGAAAGCATCCTGTCCGGTGCATCATAACTTGGTATGTCAACTGCTCTGCCCAAGACTGCTAGAAATTGCAGATTTGTCGATGCAGCTCAGTATGTCACAGAAACCTGCCTTGGCTCCATGGACTCTGTCTACCATTCTCGTGCCTCAGAATAGCAGCTAACATAATCAAAGACATCCTCTTTTTTATCTCCCCTCCCATTAGGCAGAGGATACAAAAGTTTGAAAACACACACCACCCAGGCTCAAGCACAGGTTCTAAGCTGCTGTCGTAAGACTTCTAATTGGAAGAAGATGGCGCCCGTGAACAAGGGTGACATCTTTCAGGCGGTTCATGAAGCGACTTCCTTCACTTCTTTTATGTCTTCTTTTTCTTTCAAATCTGGTTCTGCTACTGTTGGAGCCTGCTATCGACATTTTGGTGGTGTGTTTTTTGGGCCAAATGAGCGATCAGGTGCTTTGCTGTCTCCATTGAGGTTCCGAACGAACTGTGTGGCCTCAAGGCCAAGAGGCCTGGAGAAGATAGTTGCCAGCCCCTGATCGGCTCCATTTCTTGCCAATCTGTGTCGAGGTAGAATGAAATCATCAAGGTGAGCAGGTATTCAGCGCCGTCTACCAGCCTCTCGCTCACTGCTGCCAGAGGAGGGTCTCTGCATTCGAATGTTCTCTCTCATAGAAACGTAGAAACATGGAAATTTACAGCACATTACAAGCCCTTCGGCCCACAATGTTGTACCGAGCATGCCACCTATCTAGCAGCTGCCTAGAATTTCCCTACTACATAGCCCCCTATTTTTCTAAGCTCCGTTTACCTATCTAAGAGCCTCTTAAAAGCCCCTATTGTATCTGCCTCTACCACTGTTGCCGGCAGTGCATTCCCACAAACCCTCCACTCACTGTGTGAAGAACTTCCCTCTGACACCTGCTTCCAAGAACCTTAAAACTATGCCCCATCGTGTTAGCCATTTCAGCCCTGGGGAAAAAGCTTCTGGCTATCCACATGATCAATGCTTCTCATCATCTTATACACCTTTATCAGGTCATCTCTCATTCTCCGTCACTCCAAGGAGAAAAGGCTGAGTTCACTCAACCTATTCTCATAAGGCATGCTCCCCAATCCAGGTAACATCCTTGTAAATCTCCTCTGCACTCTCACTATAGTATCCACATCCTTCCTGTAGTGAGGTGACCAGAACGGAACATAATACTCCAAGTGGGGTCTAACTAAAGTCTTATATGACTTTCCCTCTCACTCAATGTTGCCAGAGGATTGTGCTGGAGCCCTCGGTCTAGGGCAAGGTTTAATTGTCGCGGTTTGGGGATTGGAATCTGTAGATCACATTATGATGTGCTTCTGGTTGCTCCATTCTGTTGTTCCTGTTTTTGGGCGATTTTGATTGAATGCTCTGCCCCAGAAGGCAGTGGAGTCCAAGTCTCTGGATGCATTCAAGAGAGAGTTAGATAGAGCTCTTATAGATAGCGGGGTCAAGGGACATGGGGAGAGGGCAGGAACGGGGTACTGATTGTGTATGATCAGCCATGATCACAGTGAACGGTGGTGCTGGCTAGAAGGGCTGAATGGCCAACTCCTGCACCTACTGTCTATTGTCTATTGAAGTGGCCTGCAGGTAACAGATGACAATGCGATAGATTGAACCGAACTGAATATGACTGGACTCTTTCAATTTTATATTTTATATTCTGTGTTTCTCGCTTGATTTTTTTTTGCTGTTTGCATGATTTGTTTTTTTTTTGTGCATCGTTAGGAGGGGGGAGGTTGATGATTTCCTCTGCACTGGTTCCTTGGTTTTCTTTGTTTTGTGGCTGTCTGTGGGGAATCTCCGGGTTGTAATCTGCATACATACTTTGATAATAAATATGCTTTGAATCTTTGATTTTTTTCCATGGTAAAGAAGAACTCTTGACCTCACTATCTACCTCATAATGATCCTTGTCCCCATGGTCTGCCTGCACTGCACCTTCCCCATAGGACTATCGGCATTGCATTGTTACTTCCCCCTTGCGTTCCGTTGAGGTAATTATGTTGTCAAATAATCTGAATCAATGGCAAACAAAACAAAGTTTATCACGAGTATAAACACGAGGAATTCTGCTGACGCTGGGAATCCAGAGAAACACACACAAAATGCTGGAGGAACTCAGCAGGTCAGGCAGCATCTATGGAAAAGAGTAAACAAGTCAACGTTTTGGGCTGAGACCCTTTTTCGCGGCTGAGAAGGGAGGGGAAAAATGCCAGAGTAAAAGGTTGGGGGGTTGCAAAGTGAAGGAGGATAGCTGGAAGGAGATAAAAGAAGCCAGGTAGGTGGGGAAGGTCAAGGGCTGCAGAGGAAGGAATCTGATAGAAGAGGAGAGTGGACCAGAGGAGAAAGAGAAGAAGGAGGAAATAGGCAGGTGAGAGATGTGTAGAAGAAGAATGGAGAGGGAGGAGGGATTCTTTTTAACTGGAAGGAGAAACCAATATTCATACCATCAGGTTGGAGGCTACCCAGATGGAATATAAGGTGTTGCTCATCCACCCTGAGGTGGCCTTATTGTTGCATAAGAGGAGGCCATGGACTGACTTGTTGGAATGGGAATGACAAGTGGAATTAGAAAGTTTAGTAATTAACACTGGTACATGACACAACAGCAAACCAATTACCATCTGTCAATTACTTCCTTTTTGAGCATGCCACCTCCACCCTGTAGAACTCCATGTACGAATGCTTGATGTCTGACAAAGATCAAAGATGCTTTGCTGGAGAAAAGTTTTTCACTGAGTTTATCAGCGATCTAAAACTTGTCAAAAAATGTTTACGTCAATATTCCCACCTGCAAACATCCCAGTGAGGACAGAGTTAGACCTACCCCAAAACCAAACTACAATCCTCAGGAGGAATTTAGCAGTATTTGTTGGGGAGGGGCATCGGGGGGGGGGGGGGTCCTCGTTTCCAGAGCATTCGAATATACAGTGCTGTGCATTTATCTATAGTTAGGGTGCCTAAGCCTTTTGCACAGTACTGTATTTGTCAACGTGGAGCAGAGAGTGAGCTTGTGAATCTGGCAGGGGTGAGGATGTTGGGACTGGTGAGGATGGAGCACCCCGAGGGGTGTGGGACAGCTGGCAGTGGAAGAATGCCAGGGTTGGAGGCTGGTGTTGCGTGGGTGCAGACACACCCAGTTCTGAGACACCGGGCAAGGTCATTTGATTCCAAACAATTGGTTTATTGATCATTACAGAATGTCTCTCTGGTGCTTCCCCTCCCTCCCCTCGCCCTTCCCCTTTTCCCAACCATGATTCCCCTCTCCCTGCCCACTTCCCACTCTCAGTCCACAATAGAGACTCATATCAGAATCAGGTTTGTCATCACTCACACATGTCATAGAATTCGTGGCAGCCATGCAGAGCAATGCATAAAATTATTACAGTACTGTACAAATCTTAAGCACCCTAGCTATATATATATATATATATGTGCCTAAGACGTTTGCAAAAGACTGTAAAAGCAATAATATAAAGCAGAGGCCAAATAAAGCATTGTTCAGGCTGAGGTTGGAGCAGTTTAAGTAGCTTTGGACCCCTTATGGGATGTGTTGGCATTGGAGAGGGTCTAGAGGGAGTTCATGAGAATGATCCTAGGAATGAAAGGGTTAACGTATGAGGAGTGATTGATGGCTCTGGGCCTGTACTCACTGGAGTTTAGAAGAATGGGTGGGGGGGGGGGGGTGGTGGAATCTTAATGAAACCTATTGAATATTGAAAGACCTAGATCGGGGGTCGGCAACCCGCGGCTCCGGAGCCGCATGTGGCTCTTTTACGTCTGTGCTGCGGCTCCCTGTTGCTTTGGGAAATAATTGGTTGTGGCGACCCTTTTCCTGGCACATCCGAACCGACTCACAATTAGATAGCCTACGGGGGTTTGCGAGCACAGAGCTTTGGAGCCTCTGCGCCATGGGGGGCAGGTTGAGGGAGGCTTAAAAGTGAGGCTGAAGATTTCGAATAAAGTTTTTTCCTTCGACTGCAGTTACCGACTCCGTGTCGTAATTTTAGCGCTGCGTGTAGCACACCGCTACATGGTCAGTATTTAATTAAAATGTATTTTATGTTAGTTTGTTAGTTTTTGAAATGTAAATCTAAATTTGAAGATTATGGTGATCTTGTACAATCTAAATAAGACTTTGTGGCGACCCATTTCCTGACACATCCGAACCGGCTCACAATTAGCCAGCGTTCAGGCTAAGGGAGATAGCCTACGGGGGTTTGTGAGTACGTGTCTTTTGCAGCATCCGCGCCCATGGGGGGGCGGGTTGAGGGAGGCTTAAAAGCAAGGCTGTTTAGTTCGAATAAAGCTATCTTTGACTGCAGTTTACTGACTGCGTGTAGCACACCGCTACAACGTGTTTTTATCGCTGGCTGTCCAGAGGGGAGGTGCTGAAATGCTTTGTCGCGTGTCTGGAAGAAGTGAAAACTTTCCTGGGCAGCAAAGGGCTCACCTTTCCTGAGCTGGAACAGCCAGAGTGGCTGGAAAAGCTACACTTCATGGTAGACATAACAGCGCACCTGAACACGCTGAACACAGCTCTTCAACGGGGTAAGGACGTACAGCCCTGCACATGTTGGAGGATGTTTTGGCATTCGAGCGCAAGTTGACGTTGCTTGCCAGAGATTTACAGAAAGGCACATTGTCTCACTTCCCCAATTTGAGAGAGTTCAGAAAAGGTCACGACATGATAAATTCGGAGTATTTACATTCTGCAATCATCGCAATGCAAACATCGTTTGGGAAACGCTTCTGTGAGTTCAGAGAGGAAAAAAACACATTATCCTTCCTGGTCACTCCCCTAAGCATCGATCCATCCCTACTGAATACGACTGCATTGTCAGGTGTGAGTCAACCTGAACAAGGATGATAAATATTTTAATTGCCTATTATTTTACGTATATTCATATGTTTTCATTGTTCAGTGAAATAGTCCTTTTATTTTTCAGGTTGACAGCTGGCTGACGTTATTTTTGGTTTGCTGCTGGCGGCAAATTTAAGTTTGGCGTTTTTCATAAATACAAGAAGGACTCAAATAGACGTTGAGTATTTTACTTAAAAGTAACCTTCAACCCAACGTCTTTTTTTCGGAGGTCAAAATGTTTTTGTTGCATGCAGAAATGTAATTTCGTTTTCTCTGCAGGAGTTCATCAATTTCATAAATGCAACACATTATAGTTTGTTTATACATAGCATAAAGGCAAAACAAAACGTTGTATGCAGTGTTATTTCATTTTAAATGTCAAACGGGTTTTGCGGCTCCCAGTGTTTTCTTTTCTGTGGGAAACGGGTCCAAGTGGCTCTTTCAGTGGTAAAGGTTGCTGACCCCTGACCTAGATAGAGTGGACAAGGAGAGAACCTTTGCTATAGTGGGAGAGTCTAGCACCAACAGAGGACACATTCTCAGAATACAAGGAAGTCCCTTTTGAACAGAGATGAGGAGGAATTTCTTTAGCCAGAGGGTGGTGAATTTGTGGGATTCATTGCCATAGATAGCTACAGAGGCCAAGCCATTGGGTATTTTTAAATGGGCTCTTGATTAGTAAGGGCATTAAAATTATGGGAGAAGACAGGAAAATGGGCTTGAGAAATATAGAAACATAGAAAACCTACAGCACAATACAGGCCTTTCAGCCCACAGAGATGTGCCAAACATGTCCTTACCTTATAATTACCTATGCTTACCGATAGGCCTCTATTTTTCTAGGCTCCATGTAGCTGTCTAGGGTTCTCTTAAAAGACCCTATTGTATCCGCCTCCACCACCGTTGCCGGCAGCCCATTCCACGCATTCACCACAGGCAGACATCTTCCTCCGGCAGTAACGAGTGAGAAGCTGGTAGATGGCGCTGAACGTTCACTCGCATCGATGTTTCAATCTTCTTTGATGCTTTAGTTGATGAGATTGGTGAGAAATAGAATCGATCATGGGGTCTAAGCTTCTTGGCCTCAAGACTGCTCGCCTTCTGGAACCTTCTTGGAGACAGCAAAGTGCCAAATCGCTCAATGCTCAACGAGAAAAATATCATTCTCTAGCACAACGGCTTTCAGTACAGGCAACCTGGGTTCAATTCTCGCCGCTGCCTGTAAGGAGTTTGTACCCTTTCCCTGTGACTGCATGGGTCTCCTCTCAATGCTCCGGTTTCCCCCCACAGTTCAAAGATGTACCATTTGGTAGGTTAATTGGTCATTGTAAGTTTTCCCATGATTAGGATAGGGTTAAGTCAGGGGTTGTTGGGTGACAAGGCTCAAAAGGCCAGAAGGTCCTATTCTATTCTGTATCACATTATTTAAATTTAAAAACAAATCACAGATAAAGTATGGAAACTTTATCTATTGTGCAAACTAAAGTGTGCAAACTAGATTCTCAGACTGAAGCTGAGACTCTGGAGCTGTGACACAATGGTACTAACCAACATACCGTCTTGAGTCATACAACCATAGCCCAAGTTGCATGCCAACTTATTTCCTCTTCTTAGATAACTCTATGTTTGATGTGGCTTGGCTGTGGGGTTTGTATCTCAGACAGTTTCTGAGAATTGATTTAATTTAATTAACTTATTTAGAGATATTGGCTCTTCCGGCCCAAAGAGCTGCACTGCTCAGCAAACCCCCCCCCGATTTAGTCCCAGCCTAGTCTCTAGCCAGAGACTGGTGAGTCTGAGGAATTCCTTGCCACAGGCGGCCGTGGAGGCCAAGTCTTTGGGTATATTTAAGGTGGAGGTTGATAGAATCTCGATTAGCCAGGGCGTGAAAGGATTCAGGGGGAAGGCAGGAGACTGAGGCTAAAAGGGAAATCAAACAGCCATGATGAAATGGCTGAGCAGACTTGATGGGCCGAATGGCCGAATTCTGCTCCTATATCTTATGATCTTATTTACAATGAAAAATTAACCTACCAATTGGTACGTCTTCGGACTGTGGGAAGAAACCGGAGCACCCAGAGGAAACCCACATGGTCATGGGGGAAGTTTACTTACAGCAGCAACACAGGCACAACTAGCCATGTCCTTGATGGAGGTTGGAGTTCAATTCTCACACAGTCTGTGAGAAGCTTGTATGTCCTTTCCAAGAATGTGTAGGTTTCCTCTGGGTGCTCTGGTTTCCTCCACAGTTCAAAGACGTACTGGTTGGTAGGTTAATTAGTCATTGTAAATTGTCCCATGATTAGGCTAGGGTTGAATCAGTAGGTTGCTGGGCAGTGTGACTTGTTGAGCCTGAAAGAAATAAATAGCCAATGTTTTGGGTCAAGACCCTTCATCATGATTTCATGAGCTCCATAGATGCCACCTGTTGAGTTCCTCTAGTATTTTGTGTGTGTTGCTGAAGGTTTCCAGCATCTGCAGAGTCTCTTGTGTCCAATTGTTCAAAAATTCTGTGAACATTGTGTCTTCCTCGAAGAAATTGAGCTTAACACCTAAATGATTAAAGCATGAAACTGCATAAGTAAGCTAGACTTGATCACGTAAGAAGCCGCAGACCTGTTTCCTTTGTTTGGTGGTACGACAAGGTGGTGGGGAAGCTGCGTGGCCTTGGTTCTAGCGAGGACTAGGCCTCAAAACATATGCTTGCCTACAGCTTCAGTCCAGGAGAGGAGATACTGGAGGCGATGCAGCGTGGCGTCCCTGCTGGGTTGGGGGCTGGCCTCTCCTATCGGTGTTGGCCTCCAGTGTTCGATCAGCGGAAAGGCACACAGAATTGCAGAGGCACCTCACTCAAACTGTGATTCTGCATGGCGGAATGTTCCTGTTCTTAGAACTCACTGATTGGCTGTGTTTTCGATATGTCAGGCACCTTTGCGTAGCGGACTTGCATGGCTCTGTGGACAGAAATTCTCTCCACTCTCTCCCCCCCCCCCCCACCTCTCTCTCTCAATGATGTGAGAGTTCGCTGCCAATTCTATATTCGGGCAATTTGAATTAAAACGCTTCAGACTGACTGCAACATTGACACAGTGACTGTGTTGTCTCCCTTTTCACTGTGGAAGGACCATTATTTGTCTTTCCCTTGTTAGTGAGAGAGACCGAGCCTGTGGGGTGTTGGAATGTTAGAGTGAAAGTTAGATTTTGATGTACTGTAGATCGTAGTCTCTCTTTGGGGGGGTCTTTGCTTGCATGGTGGGTGGTGGGAATGCTGATGTTTTATGTTAGAATAAGTGGGGGTAGGGGGAGGATTGGTGCTTTGCTGCTGCTTTTGTGAGGGAGGGGAAGGGGTATCTAAATGTTTTTCTGTCACTCATTCTTTGGGATTTTCTTCTATGTTGAGGATGTCTGTGAAGAGTAAGAATTTCAGGTTGTATACTGTATACATTCCCTGATATTAAGTGGAATCATTGAACCTTTGATTTAGTTTTGATAGCTGTCAATGGTACTCCCCCGACACAAATGGCAATGTAAAACTGAGTCTGAGTAATAATCTAAAAACAAGTCCCTCTTCTACAGTCACACCGCAAGGGGGGCAGCATTTTTCATTAAACAAAACCACGCTGCCCTTAAACATCAAAGGCTTTTCCAGACCTCAGTTTTAATGTTGTCAACATGAATAGATGTATTGCGAATACATCTCAACTTGGTTCTTTACATTGACTCTAATTTAACTCTACAGATATCAAGGGACCAATAGTGTTTCTAGGAGATGGTGTAATTATCTGGAATTGAGTCGGTTGCCTTAGACTGACTCCATCCCAATAAACATTATAACAGTGTGAGTTAAGTAGAAATCAGAATCATAGAACCATAGAACATTCCAGCACAGAAACAGGCCTTTTGGCCCTTCTTGGCTGTGCCGAACCATTTTTCTGCCTAGTCCCACTGACCTGCACCTGGCCCATATCTCTCCATACCCCTCTCATCCATGTCCCTGTCCAAGTTTTTCTTAAATGTTAACAGTGAGCCTGCATTTACCACCTCATCTGGCAGCTCATTCCACACTCCCACCACTCTCTGTGTGAAGAAGCCCCCCACCTAATGTTCCCTTTAACCTTTTCCCCCTTCACCCTTAACCCATGTCCTCTGGTTTTTTTCTCCCCTAGCCTCAGTGGAAAAAGCCTGCTTGCATTCACTCTATCTATACCCATCATAATTTTATACACCTCTATCAAATCTCCCCTCATTCTTCTACACTCCAGGGAATAAAGTCCTAACCTATTCAACCTTTCTCTGTAACTCAGTTTCTCAAGTTCTGGCAACATCCTTGTAAACCTTCTCATATCATTGGCATGTGTCGTGAAATCTGTTGTTTTGCGGCAACAGTACAATGCCAAACATTATAGTACTGTGCAAAAGTCGTAGGCGCGTGCAAGCACACACACGCGCGTGCGCGCACACACACACACACACACACACAACACACACACACACACACACACACACAGAGCTAGGCTGCCCAAGACTTTTGCACAATACTGTATTTGTCAATGTGGAGCGGAGAACGAGTTAGTAAATGTGGTGGGAGCAAAGGATGTTGGGAATGGCAAGGATGGAGCACTGTGGGAGGGGTGTGGGACGGGGTGTTGTTGCATGAATGAAATCGCCAAAGGAAACAAAGCAGCTTCTTTATTCGACAAAGCATGGTACAGCAGGCATCATACGGAGACGCTTTCGGTGGGAAGGTCTGCTGGCCCAACGTGGGGCTTGATATTTATTTGCTAAACATAAAGGACATTTACATATTTACAAAGTATAGGCAATGCTTTATTTTGAAACCACACCTTCTGATTTGTATCAATCCCACAGACGCCAGCAGCGTCTGGACTGGGATCCACAGCTTTTAGGAATTCATTGTTCCAAATTAAATCCACAATACATGATCAAGGAACAGAAGACTGGTAGCCAAAGCCATTAGCTAAATGTAAATGACCTAAACCCAAGAATCACTCTAACACAAGGTGCAGAGAAGGAGTGACAGGTGGGGGAGGTGGCATGGGTACTGACACACCCAGCCCTGAGACACCAGGCCAGGTCATTTGGTTCCTAACAATTAGTTTATTGATCATTACAGAATGTCTCTCTGGTGCTTCCCACTCCCTCCCTGCCCCCTTCCCACTCTCAGTCCACAATAGAGACCCATATCAGAATCAGGTTTATCATCACTCACATCTGTCATGAAATTTGTTTTTTTTTGTGGCAGCAGTACAGTGCAATATATAGAATTACTACGGTACTGTGCAAAAGTCTTAGGCACTCGAGCTATATACATATGTGCTAATTCTTTGACACAGTTCTGTAATAACAAAAAATATAAATTACTATATATATAGATATAGATATACACACATAGTATATGTTACTATATTACTATTATATACATATATATACTTAAACAAGTAGTGCAAAAGCAGAGCACAAAAAAAGAAAAAAATTGAGGTAGGTTACATGGGTTCAATGTCTATTCAGAAATCTGATGGCGGAGGGAAAGAAGGTGTTCCTGAACCGTTGAGTGTGTGCCTTCAGGCTCCTGTACCTCCTTCCTGATGGTAGCAATGAGAAGAGGGCATGTCCTGGGTGTTGGGGGTCTTTAATGATGGGTGCCACCTTTTTGAGGCATTGCTCCTTGAAGATGTCCTGAATGCTGGGGAGGCGGGTGCCCATGAGAATGCTGACTGAGTTTGCAACTCTCTGCAGCTTATTTAGATCTTATGCGTAGCCCCCTCTCCCACACTAGATGGTAATGCTGCCAGTTAGAGTGCTCTCCATGGTACATCTGTAGAAACTTTGGTGACATATCAAATCTTCTCAAACCCCCAATGAGATCTAGCCACTGTCATTCCTTCTTTGTAATTGCATCGATATGCTGAGTCCAGGATAGATCCTCAGAGATATTGACACCCAGGAACTCATTCTTTCCACTCTGACCACTTGTGTGTTCCATTGACTTACCCTTTCTGAATTCCACATCAGTGATAAAATTTCATACATTAATGATGTAGAATTGTTAAGGGAAATTGCTTGTGGAGAAATTTAACATTATGAAGCAACCAAACTTAAATACAACATATGAAAGTTACTGACCTAGGGCAGAGATAGCAAGGAACAAATTAAACTAATTACTTAAATTTGAAACCTTTGAAATGACGCTTATGGAAATAATAGTTCAAAGAAGCTGAACATCTTAATTAAATCTGGGACTCAGGGAAGGCAGGACTGAGCTCGATCAGCAGACAGAACCTTGATCCAAATTCCTTCATAATCTTTGAATTCCAGATGACACCAAGGTTGGTGGAGTTGTGCACAGCGTACAGGTTATCGTAGGTCACCATGGGACATTGGCAGGGTGCAGAGCTGGGCTGAGAAGTGGCAGATGGAGTTCAATCCAAATAAGTGTGTGAAGCAATCCACTTTGGAAGATTGAATTAGAAGGCAGAGGAATTGGTTCATGTCATGATTCCCAGGTGTGGAGGGACCGAGGAAACTCAAAGTCCATGCCCATAGATCCCTCAGGGTTGCTACAGAAGTTGACAGGGTGGTTAAGGAGGTTTATGGTGTGTTGGTCTGCATTAGTTGGTGGATTGAGTTCATGAACCATGAGATAATGTTTCCACTCTAGACAGCACTTGGAATATTGTATTCGATTCTGGTCACCTCATTACAGGAAGGACATAATACCTTTAGAGAGCATGCAGAGGAGAATTAGCAGGATGCTGCCTGGATTAGAGGGCGTACTTTATGAAGACAGGTTGAGCCAGCTAGGCATTTCCTCTTTGGAGCGAAGGAGAGTGAGAATGACTTGATAGATGTGTACAAGATGATGAACTTACACAGATGGAGTGGATCTGCAGAGACTTTTTCAAAGGGTAGAAATGGCTAATACAAGGGGGGCATAATTTTAAGTGGATTGGAGGAAATTATGGAGGAAGCCAGAGTTAAGTTCTTTACACAGAGAGTGGTGCATGTGTGGAACACCCTGCTAGGGATGGAGGTAGAGGCAGATACATTAGGGACATTTAAGAAACTCTTAGGTATATGGATGAGGGAAAACTGAAAGGCTATGTGGAAGGAAAGGTTAGATTGATTTTGGAGTAGATTAAAAGGTCAGTACAGCAACGTGGGCTGAATGGCCTGTACTGTGCTGTTCTGTGTTCTAAGCTCTATCTCAAGGTTGCTGTTCCAAACCTAAGGCCAGATCTCTAGGAAATCTGTGTTCATCCATTTTTGTCCTCCCCGTGATCTCCAACAGTAAAAGCCCCGTACCCAGGTGCCATGTCCTCACGTGACTTCTGGGATTCCCTCCCTAAAACCCCAAGACCACTCTGATAAGATGTGTTATAAAACAAATTGACAACCTATCCTAATGCTTCACAGCATGTCAAAATTTGACATGGGGGTGGCATGGTAGCATAGCAGTCAGCAGAACGCTTATGCAAAAGATTAAAGTTCAGAGTAAAGTTTATTATCAGAGTGCGTACATGTCAGCACACACAGTCCTGAGATTCTTTTTTTGCGGGCATACTTAGCAAATCTATAGAACAGTAACTGTAAACAGGATCTGTAAACTGTAAGCATCAGGAAACAAACTGAAAATGAACATATAAATAAATAGGAATAAATATTGAGCATGAAATAACAATATAACAGAGCCCTTAAGTGAGTGTAGTTATCTCCTTTTGTTCAAGAACCTGATGGTTGAGGGGTAGTAACTGTTCTTGAACCTGCTGGTGCAAGTCCTGGCAGCGCCAGTGACCTTGGTTCCAATCCCGCCATGGTATTCCGTGGCCGTGTGGGTTTCCACCAGGTGCTCCAGTTTCCTCCTAGATTCCTAGACGTAGGGGTTTGTAGATTAATTGGTCACATTGGTGTATCTATTCCTACGCGATGTTTAACTCCTCTTTCCGCGGTGCTGAGGCTATGGGCCTACTCTGACTGCTCCAGGGTCCAGATCTCTGGACTCACTTTTGTTCTGAATGCCTTTGCTTACTTTTATTGTTAATACGATTTGGTTTTTTTTCTCTCTCTCTGCATTGGGTGGTAGTCTTCTTGTTAAACTGGGCTCCTGTGGCTTTCTTGTTTTGTGGCTGCCTATAAGGAGACAACTCTCAAGCTTGTATAACTTATACGCACTTTGATGATAAATTTACTTTGAACTGGGCGGCATGGGTTCATTGGCCGGAAGGGCCTGTTATCGTGCAGTACCTCTAAATAAAATATTTCTGGGAGGTTTTGTATGTTAAACGTGCGATGTTAATATAAGCTGTTATTGTTAAACAGGTCAGGAGCTTATTGTTTAATTCTTGTGACTCATGCAACGGCTAATTATTGATTGGAGCTCCAACCTGCAGGTCCATTTGCTAATCAATACAAACACTAATTTAGAAGTCGGGACAAGCAAGCCGAGTGATATGCAAACAAATTAGGACAAATTAGTGAGTGGTAAATGGTATTTATGTTTGGAACAGGATTTAACAAGGTGAGTTATATCAAAGGCAGCTTCCTTTTACTTTCTTCTCTGCAGTGGCACAAATCGATGAGATGACACTGAGTGACCACTTTATTAGGTACACTTGCTCATTAACGCAAATATCTAATCAGTCAATCATATGGCAGCAACTCAATGCAGATATACAAGACCATAAGATCTAGGAGCAGAATTAGGGCACTGGGTACTTTGAGTCTTCTCCACCATTCCCCACGGATGATTTTTTAAATCCCTCTCTAGCCCATTCTTCTGCCTACTTCCCGTAACCTTTGAGATCCTTTCTAATCAAGAACCTATCATCCTTGCTTTAAATTCACTCAATAGCTTGGCATGCACAGCTGTCCATGACATTGAATTCCAAAGATTCACCACCCTCGAGCTAAAGGAACTCCTGTTCATCTATTTTCTAAATGGACATCCTTCTATTCTGAGGCTGTGCTAGAATAGACTCGCAAACTATTGGAAACATCCCCTCCTTGTCCACTTTATCAAGGCCTTTCAATATTCAATATGTTTCAATGGGATCCCTCCTCATTCTTCTAAACTTCAGCGAGAACAAGGTCAGAGAGCGTTCCTCATACATTAACTCTTTCATTCCCAGAATAATTTTTGTGAACCTTCTCTGGATCCTCTCCAGCATATCTCTCCTTGGATAAGGGGACCAAAACTGATCACAATACTCCAAGTGTTATAAATGTGTTACCAATTATAAGTGTTGTAACGTTCTCCTTCGGGTGTACTAATAACGCCGAATTCAACGTCGAGATAAACCACAGTCAATGAAACCAGATCGCAGTAAGATTAACCATTTACTGTTCACTCTTCACATTAACATATGGTGAAAACTGTTGATAAAACAATACAAGATTGATACAGTATTTGTTCCTTTCTTAATATCACATTTCAATTGTAAATACTTGTAAAGGTGACTATAACTACATTACACTAAGGTGCAGTATACAGGGAGAGTTTACCTGCTCCATTGACTACTTTAAATACACTTCAATGCAAACTATCCGCAACTCTTTAACTAACGAAAACATAAACATTATCGACCGTCGTTACTTTTAACAGAATCGGCATTAACATCTTAGTTCAATATATCGATTATCTATTAACTTACAGCGTTGCTCTCACTGTGATTTCTAATGCCTGCAAAACAACTTCTGTTCAGGTGTGCCTCGTGGTGAGCCCCCACCCTCGCGTTAATTTCAAACCGGTACTTTCCCACAAGACGCGGCGAAACCGGATGTGACGTCATCACATGCCGATATATTTTACATGCAATGAATATACTTTAAACACTTCTAATTCTAACTAGAAAATACTAACAAATGAATTACTAAGCGAAAATATTATAAATTAAATAATTGTCGTAAGTGTTACCAATGTGTTATAAAGCCTCAGCATCAAAGGCCTTGCTCTTGCTTTCTAGTCCTTTCAAAAGTAATATTAACATTCCATCTGTCTTCCTTGAACATGAGTCCATTGGTTGTAGGAACACTTCAAAGATGTTGACATGTCTGTCCTTGGCCTCCTCTACTGCCATGACAAGGCAACACACAAGTAGGAGGAACAACACCTTAAATTCTGTTTGGGTAGCCTTCAACCTAATGGCATGAACATCAATTTCTTGAACTTCCGGTAATTACTCATCCCCTTTCACCATTCCCATTCCTGTTCCCTCTCTCACATTAACATCTTACCTGTCCATCATCTCTCTCTGGTGCTCCTCCCCCTTCCCTTTCTTCCATGGTCTTTTACCCTCTCCTATCAGATTCCCCCTTCTCCAGCCCTGTATCACTTTCACCAATCAGCTTCCCAGCCCTTCGTTTCACCCCTCTCCCTCTCCCTGTTTCACCTATCACCTGCCACCTTGTATTTCTTCCTCCCCTACCCCCACCTTCTCACTCTGACATCCCAACTCTTTTTTTCCAGTCCTGATGAGGGGTCTTGGCCCGAAACGTCGACTATACTCTTTTCCATAGATGCTGCCTGGCCTGCTGAGCTCCTCCATTTTGTGCATTTTGTGTGTTGCTTTCACTGATGCTGCTTTCTTGTGGCCGCCCTCCATGCAAATGGACTCAATGGTCTTTCAATAAATGCCATTCGATAAGGCCTTGACTGTTTCAACTTAAGACACTGTGAGAATTCATCTATGGCTGCAATAATATTTCTGGAGGATAAGCTCACGCAGTTTGTGCCACCACACATGTGAGGCCGTGGACCGTACCGTAAGACCACGAGTGATTTACCCGTGATCCACCTGAGAGAATGTACCAACAACAGCTGGAGGTCTTGCTGCTTTAATCTTTTATAACGACTGATTTGATCTGGTCAAAAATTAAAATCTGATAAAGACGAGAAGATCTGCGGATGTTGGAGATCCAAAGTGACACGCAGAGGAAATCCTGGAGGAACTCAGCGACCAGCATCTATGGAACAGAGTGAACAGTCGACGTTTCGGGCCGAGACCCTTCTTCAGGACTGAGAAGGAAGGGGGCGATGCCAGAATAAAAAGATGGGGGGAAGGAAAGGCGGTTATCTGGAAGGTGATAGGTGAAGCCAGGTTAAGGTGGGGGGGAAGGTCAAGGGCTTGAGAAGAAGGAACTTGATGATGCAGGAGAGTGGACCATAGAAGAAGGAGAAGGAGTGGACCTAGAGGGAAGGAATAGGCAGGTGAGAAGTGGAAGGTCTTAGAAGGGAATCAAAGAAGAGTGGGAAGGGGGTAATTTGTATCACCGGAAGGGGAAATTGTTATTCATGCCATCAGGTTGGAGGCTACCCAGACGGAATATAAGGTGTTGCTCCTCCACTCTGAGGGCGGCCTCATCTTGGCACAGGAGGAGGCCGCATATCGACACATCGGAATGGCAATGGGAACTGAGAAACCTGATCTCTTCTGCGGGCCTCTCGGCGTCATTTCCAACCTTTCTATCCACAACGCTGCTCTTCTCAGCTGCGCTGAGAATCACTTTGGATAATTAACTTGAGACCCCAAAGCAAAACAAATCTCTCCGCAGAAATCTTTAGCAAATTATCATCATAAGCAGAAATGAATTTGTATTCATATGGCTCATTATATTCTCACGGAGACTGCAATATTAGAATGTTAAAAATACAACAATGTACACTATCCAAATTATTTTCTCTTTAGATCATAATGTCCCAATACGTGGACACACTCTGCTGATTTCTGCATTGTTTTGTGATAAGCCGAAACAGTTATATTTCTTCTTTGCATAAACCAAATTAATTGAAGTCTCTCAGAGCGTGTAATGCTTATTTAATAGAGTTTTTCTTTACAAAGGATGGCTGCATCAGTTTGTGCCCAGTTTAAGGGCCATTAATTGAAAAGGTTGTGAAGCACTCCAGTAAGAGATTTATTTTTCCTCTCAATCTGATGGCCATGTGAGGTCATCAAGTCAAGGAGTTCCTTTCGAAGCACTGGCGTACGAGACAAGCTGCCCACTATTAACATTTACTGCTCCATAAGAGCGCATCAATTTCCCACTTATTCTCAGCGTCGGTTAATTCAACAGCCGCCTGACTCTTAAGTGAGCTGTTTTAACCTCTGGTTAACCGGCAAAGTGGAAAGTACATTGAATGTTGCTCATGGTGCGGGAGCCATGTATCTACTTTCTGTCTGTCCATATCGTATTTTACATTGCGCATTGGTCACGGGTAATTTTGGGGCGTGTTTGGGGCGCAGTAGAAGCAAATGAGCAAAGTTACCTATTCGCTCCTTGTCTTAGTCAGTTTAGTCAAGCTGAGAGAGGGTAAACTGGGGTTGGGGTGGTGGGGGTGATCTATTTTGTTGACTGCTAATTGGAATGATAACTATGCTTAATTCTCTTAGCACTAACTTCACTAATTGGAATGCTTATCACGTTAATTAATTTATTTATAGATGTACAGTGTGTAACAGGCCCTTCTGGCCCTTTGAGTCACGCCGCCCACCAATCCCCGATTTAACCCTATCCTATTCACTGGACAATTTACAATGACCAATTAACCTACCAACCAGTAGGTCTCTGGACTGTGGGAGGAAACCAGAGCACCTGGAGGAAACCCACGTACAAACTCCTTACAGGCATTAGCAAGATATGCCAACCGGAACACTTACTGCATTAACCATGTTTAATCATGTTTAGTTATTCTTATTTTGCTGTATCATTAATCTAGTTTATGTAGTTTTTATCGCTATATAAGGTCGTTTGTCTTTACTGGTTTCATAATAAAGGATCAAACGTACTTTTGGTTTACTTGGAACTCAGTTATTCTGGAAGCACATCACACAGTGTCAGCTCCCGTACTCGGTCCCTCAGCAGTTTTGGTTTGTTCTCAAGTAACCGTTGTACAGAGGTTCAAAGTACATCTATTATAAAAATATGTGTATATTATGCAACCTTGAGATCCATCTGCTAACAGACATTTAGTTTCAAAGTATGTATATAGTATACAACCTGAATTTCGTCCACTTCACAGACATCCACGAAATGAAGAAATCCCGTAGAATGATAGAACTCCCCCCTCCCCCCCGCACTAATCTGAATGTCATGGGTACGCATTGTATATCAAGGCTATGGTTTTTCAATTTTAATTAATGGTAAGAACTGAGTTTCTATAGTCCCTTTCACATGCTTCTCAGAGCATTCCAGAGCACATTCTAGCCAATGAAGTATTGTGAAAAGGAGAGTTGTACTCATGGAATCACAGGAGGCACAGACCATTGTAGATGCTGGAATCTGGAACAACAATCTGCTAGAGCGGGATTTCCCAACCTGGGAACTCCGGATAAAAAGCAGGGAACCCCCCGTGCTAGAGGATCTCAGTGGGTCAATCAGACCCTCGTGCAGCTTTTCATCCAGAGTATCAAAAAATTACTTTCCTCTCAGAGATGCTGCTTGACCCACTACTTGCTTCAACGCTGCAGGAACTCCGGCAAAATCTGTGGAGGGAATTGGACAGTTGAGACTTAACTCAAAAATTCAAGCAGGCTTTTTCCACTGAGGTTGGGTGAGACTAGACCTAGAAGTCATGGGTTATAGTTCAAAGTTCAAAGAAAATTTTATTATCAAAGTACATTTATGCCAGCATATACAACCCTGAGATTAATTTTCTTGTGGGCATACTCAGCAAATCTATAGAATAGTAACCATAACAGAATCAATGAAAGATCAACCAGAGTGCAGAAGACAACAAACTGTGCAAATACAAATATAAATGAATAGCAACAAATAACGAGAACATAAGATAATGAGGTGAAGAGTTCTTAAAGTGAGATCATTGGTTGTGGGAACATATCAATTTATGGGGCAAGTGAGTTCAAGAGCGTTACGGCTGAAGTATATTAACTGTTCTTAAACCTGGTGGTGTGAGTCTTGAGGCTCTTGTACATTCTAAGAGTGAGAGGTGAAATATTTAAGGGAAACATGAGGGAGGAACATCTTCACTCAGAAGCTAGTGAGAGGGTGAAATCATCTGGATTTGGGTTCAATTTCACAATTTAAGAGAAGTGAATGGGAGGGATATGGAGGGCTGTGGCTGATGTGTAGATCGATGGGACTAGGCAGAACAGTAGTTCAGCACTGACTAGATGGGCCAAAGAACCTGTTTCTGTAATCTAGTGCTCTGTAACTTTGTGACTTTGTGTGTTGCTCCGGGGTTCAGCATGTGTGGTTTTTCTTATCTTGGGCTCCTCCAGAAATTGTTTGTTGTTCATGGGATCACTGAATAGACACAGTTCAGAAGGAGGACATTCAGCCCAAAATCTCCATGCTAGCTCTCTACAAACAACTCACTAGCTCCATTCCTTAGCACTTTTTTCAAAGTCTTACAAAACTTTCTTCACACTACTTTCTTCCTGAAGGCCACAATGGAACCCATATATCTCTCCTGCTTATTCTCAACTCTCTCCATGACTTTGCCCTGTACTTTCACTCCAAGGACTCAGTGTCCGACACCCTTTACACCGCATTCCCTACATCATTTGTTGATGCCAAGCTACCAGACTCTGGGTGTCAAAATGTTTGGAAATGGCCCAAGTGGAGGGGGGGAGGAGGGAGGGAGAGGGAGAGGGAGAGAGAGGAGGAGAGAGAGAAAGAGGGAGGGAGGGGGAGAGATGGGGAGGGATGGAGAGCGGAGGAAGGGTGGGAGAGGGAGAGGGGAGAGAGAGAGAGAGAGAGAGAGAGAGAGAGAGAGAGAGCTATGTATGTACACATCTCTGGAGGAGGGGAGGAGGGAGGGAGAGGGAGAGGGAGAGAGAGGGAGGGGAAGGGAGGGAGAGGGAGAGAGAGGGGAGAGAGAGAAAGAGGGAGGGAGGAGGAGAGATGGGAGGGATGGAGAGCGGAGGAAGGGTGGGAGAGGGAGAGGGGAGAGAGGGAGAGAGAGAGAGAGAGAGAGAGACTGACTGACTGAAGCCGGTCAACAGTTCACTGAATTTAATGAAATCTGTTGCAGAACTTAAAGGAAACGAAAAACAATAAATGCTAGACCCACAGGGTCATATCCTAAAACTCTCAAACTGAAAGTTGAGCACCAATACCGCAGACAAGAGCAAGAACTAAATACCAAATGAATATTGCTCCTTTCCAGCATCCATTGAAATGGTTGTCCTCTTTCCCGGACAAGGCCAAGAATAAGCAGGGAGCTTAAACGTTGCTGTGCTCTTGGTCAAGTATTGACAAGACTAGAGTGAAAAGAAGGGAGTTAAATACCACCATAACAAAATAGTAATTAGCTGTAATATGCATGCTCAAGAGTGACTTGCTGCATCTGTTCCACAGCCCACCTCTGCAGGCGCTTAGACCCTGTAGAAGAGTCTGTGGTTGTGACTCTGGAATTCCCTCCTGAACTTTCCATCTCTCTATTTCTCTCTCCTCTTTCATGAAATTCTTTAAAATCTACCCCTTTGATTGAGCTTTCAGATACGTACAGGGAAATTCCCCACATGAATTGGTGTTAAATTTAGTTTAAACACCTTTTGATGCTTTGCCAGATTAAGGAAATTATGAAATTCCAACCTGATTGGATAAATACTGATTTCTCCTTCTGGTAAACAAATTCCTCCCTCCCCCCCACCCCCCACCTTCCTCTATTCCCCACTCTATTGCTTCCCCCTGGGTTCTCTCTTCCTTCCTTTTCTCCTATTGTCCACTCTCATCTCCCACCAGATTCCTTCCTCTCCTTAACTACTTGGCCATGCACGTTGGACCAGTGATCTGAAGGTCGTGAGTTCGAGCCCCAGCCGAGGCAGCGTGTTGTGTCCTTGAGCAAGGCACTTAATCACACATTGCTCCAGTCCACCCAGCTGAAAATGGGTACAGGCAAAATGCTGGGGGTTAACCTCACGATAGACTGGCATCCTCTCCGGGGGGGGGGGGGGGGGGGGGTGGGGGGAGGGGGGAAAGTCTCGTATTTTCAGTCGCTTCGCGCCACGGAAACCAGCATAAGCACTGGCCTGATGAGTCTATAATGCTCGGGACAGACTTTAACTTTAACTTACTTAAATATCAATGTTATTTCTCTCTCAGTCTTGGAACCATTGTGTAAAAATCTCTTCCTTTTTGTGTACAAAACCTTGCTGTTCTTGGGTCCCAATGAAGCGAAACATGTCTTGTTCTGACCTGCTTACGGTGTGGGAAGACAAGATATATTTCATTTTAATTAGATACAGGCCAATGAGCCGCACCACCCAGCCACCCACCTACTTAACACTAGCTTAATCTCAGGACAATTTATAATGAGCAATTAACTCACTGACCGGCACATGTTTGGACTCGGGAGGAAAGCACAGCACCCGGAGCAAACCCACAAGATTCACAGGGAGGACGTACACACCCGTACAGACAGCAGCCGAATTGAACTCTGGACTCTGGAACGAGCTGTAACAGTGTTGTGTTAACTGTGGCACGCTTAACCCAGTGCTCATTGAATGAGCAATGAATGACCCTTGAAGCATGAAAAAGCACGGCAGGGCGGCCTGATTAAGTTACCACACACATTCTGTCTTATTGATTGAAGACAGAGAATACCAACTTCAGGGTTGTAGACTTTATTCGTCTTAGATGGTGGGTGGATACTGAATAAGCGATCAGTTTCTAAGTAAAAAAAAATCAAGTATGATGTGCATCAAAAGGCAGAAGTAATTTGAGACATCAAGATCATTTATTGAAACCAAAAGCAGCTTAAACGAAATACCGTGTTGATATCTCTGCTTAGTTTTTGACATAATCTCAGTCACCTACTATTTTAATTTTCCATCCCACTACTGATCTCTTCGTTGGTTTTGGACTCCCACACTATCTCAAAGAAAGTTAATACGAGGTAGCACCTCTCCCCCTCCACCCCCAATCTTTATTGGGGAACCACTCAACTTTACAATTTCAGCAGTTTCAGGCCTCCTACAGATTTAGTTTCTTTGTCAATCTCACTACCCCTCTTTTACTTTGCACTGACATCCTGTTTACCATTTATAACCTCCTGCCATCCCTTTTGTTCTTTCCGCCCAGTCACTTCTTGCGCAAACTTAAACTTAATTTGATCTCCATTGTTTCCCTCTTCTTGAAAATCTGGCTGAGTGATGACACAACAACAACCTCTTACTCAGTGTCAGCGAGACCAAGGAGCTGATTATTGACTTCAGAAGGAGGAAGCCAGGGATCCCTGAGCTAATCCTGCTCGATGGATCAGAGGTGCAGAGGGTCAGCAACTTTAGATTCTTCGGTGTTATCATTTCAAAGGACTTGTCCTTGTCCCAGCACGTAAGCGCAAGTATGAAGAAAGCACTGCAACAACACTACTTCCTTAGGAGTTTGTGAAGATTCGGCATGACATCTAAAACTTTGACAAACTTCTATGGATCGTGGTGGAGAGTACATCGACTGTTTGTATCACAGCCTGATATGGAAACACCAACGTCTTTGAATGGAAAAACCTACAAAAAGTAGCGGATGTGGCCCAGTCTGTCACAAATAAAGCTGTCCTCACTATTGAGAACACCTACATTTAACACTGCCACAGCAAGGTAGCATCCATCATCAGAGATCCCACCACCCAGGACATCTTCTCACTCTGCCATGAGGAAGAAGTACAGCTGTGTCAGGAATCACTCCATCAGATTCAGGAACAGTTACTACCCCTCAACCACCAGGCTCTTGAACCAAAGAGGATATCTTCACTCAACTTCATTTATCCCATCATTGAAATGTTCCCACAACCAATGGACTCATTTTCAAAGACTCTTCAAGTCATATTCTCGATATTTATTGCTTATTTATTATTACTATTATTTCTTTCTTTTTGTATTTGCACAGTTTGTTGTCTTTTGCACACTGGTTGAACACCCAGATTGGTGTGTCCTTTCATTGATTCTATCATGGTTATTATTCTATTATGGATTTATTGAGTATGCCCACAAGAAAATGAATCTCAGGGTTGTATAATGAGACATAAATGTATTTTGACAATAATTTACTTTGAACTTCTGATGGTCCACAGGTGTTAGGAGACTGAAAATGTACTATATTGACTGGTAGTTCAGACCATCATCTGTACATTGCTACAGACAACCGGATCACAGGTATGATGGTACAGACAACAGCATTACAGGCATGTCAGTACAGACAACAGCATCAGAGGCACAATGATACAGACAACACCATCACAAGCACGTCGGTACAGACAACACCATCTCAGGCTCGTTGGTACCGACAGTACCATCACAGGCACATAAGTACAGGCATAGCATCACAGGTATAATGGCACAGACAACACCATCACAGGCATGTTGGTACAAACAACAGTATCACAGGCATATTGGTATAGATAACAGCATCACAGGTATGATGGTACAGACAACAACATCACAGACACATTGTTTCAGACCACAGTATTACAGGCAAGTCGCTACCGACATCAGGAGGATGTTGGGACAAAGGACGACATCCAGTGCAGACTCAGCAAAGCTAGAAACGTCTTCAGGTCAATGAGCAACATTGGGGATTGACCAAGGACAGTGTCCACACCAAGGTGATGCTGTACCAGAGCTGGGTTCTGTCCACACTCTGGTACGGGTCAGAATGCTGGCGCATGACAGAGAGCGGCCCTGCTGAGCTGCCGTCATTCCACACCACGAGCCTCCATAAGATCCTCTGTACCTTCTGACCAAGAAAGGTCTCCAACCACACCCTAGTCCTTCAGGGTCACCAAGAGGACAAGGCCACAATCATCATGAGGAAACGTTGGAGATGGACTGGGCACGGGATGAGAAGTGAGGCCAACTCCATCATCAAGACTTCACTGGACCCCTGAAAGGTGGAGGAAACAGTGGGAGGCCAAACACAACTTGGCGCCTACTATAGAGGTAGAAATAGGAACCCAGAACCACACCTGGGGTACAATGGAGAAGATGGCCAAGGACAGACAGAGATGGAGGACCTTCTTGCTGCCCTACCATCAGTGGTGTAACAGACAATAACTACAGTGATCTGTTGCTGAGGCAGAGTTAGGGAGGTGCACGTTGTGTAGTTAATAGTTTAGTAATATTTGAGTAATATATTGGTTGATTAAGCATTTTTGTTCATTTAAATAATTCATAATGGGTTATATGTATAAATACATGAATTGCATACATCATCACACCACACACGCATGCCTCGCTTGAAGTAAACTTGAAGTTGGACTGATTAGTTTAAAGTTTTGAATAGTGCAGGTCAATTCAAGAACCTGATGGTTGTACAAAAGTAACAGGTGGTGTGGAACATCTGACCTGTCCCTGCACTACGTCATCTGTTTGCCTGTGACCGCGGCCACACCCTAGTACACCGCTTGGTGGGCGAAACCAGGTGAGAGTAGCCGGCAGGCCTCGTACCCCCGTGAGAGAGGGGCGTGCCTGTCCTAGCATGCGACACCGCCTCCAACGGACTGGGTGATGAGGTCTAAAGTGAGATCCAACGGCCAGGAAGGCGGTTCTGCAACGCTCCGTGGAGAGCGAAGAGCGTGACAAGACACAGGAGACGTCACAGTCGTCCACTGCAACCAAGGAAGACTCCAGTTTGTGATGTTTGTCCGTACCACCGGACCCAGACTCCTGAGGTCAAGAGAGTGGAACTGCCCCAGTGCAACGGCTTTTCCACTTTAAAAACTCTCCCGCATAGGCCTTCCGTCATCTCGGGCGTGGCGGACGACCACCACCGCCCCACCAGTGGATCTATCTCAACACTTCCTCTTCCGTATACACACCACCCTCACCAGGGTGGAAAAAGTTGCCCCTAAGATCCCTTTTAAATCTTCCCTTCTCATCTTAAACTGCTCTCGTTTCTGATTCCTTTACCCTGGGAAAAAAAGACTGTGTGAACCCACACTACCCAGGGCTGTCACTGGATAACCCATCCTCCTTCTCCGACGGACCGAGGAATAAAGACCCAGCCTATCCACTCTCTGATAACTCAGGGTTTTGAGTCCTGGCAACATTCCCAGAAATCTTTTCTCTAGCTTCGTGCTGATTTCCCCTAACAGGGTGACTAAAACTGTAAAGAGTATATCAGATGTGGTGAATCAGGGCACTGCTGCCACAAGAAAACAGATTTCACACCTTATAACACAATGGTAATAACCCTGAGCACAAGCAATTCTGCAGACGCTGGAAATCCAGAGTGACGCATACAGAAGGCGGGAGGAAATCAGCTGGTCAGGCAGCATCGACTGAAATGTGTAAGCAGTTGATGCTTCTGGCCGAGATTCTTTTTCAGGACTGGAAAGGAAAGGGGAAGATGCCAGAATAAAAAAGTGTGGGGGGTGGGGTGGGGAAGGAGGATAGCTAGAAGATGATAGGTGAAGCCAGGTGGGTGGGAAAGGTCAAGGGCTGGAGAGGAAGGAATCTGATGGGAGAGGAGAGTGGGCCATGGGAGAAAGGGAAGGAGGAGGGGATCCTGGGAGAATCAATAGGCAGGTGAGAAGAAGAGGTAAGAGGCCAGAGTGGGAAATGGAAGGGGTGGGTGGGGAGGGGAAAAATTATCGGAAGGAGAAATCGATGTCCATGCCATCAGATTGGAAGATACCCGGATGGAATGCAAGGCGTTGCTTATCCACCCTGAGGGTGACCTCTTTGTGGCCAAAGAGGAGCCCGTGGACCGAGATGTCGGAACGGGAATGGGGCGAGGAATTAAAATGGTCAGCCACCAGGAAATACTACTTCTGGAGAATAGAGTGGTGGTGTTCAACAATGTGTGTCCCAATTTACCCAGATTTCACCAGCGCAGAGGAGGCTGCTTTAGAAGCACCAGGTACAATGGGCGACCCCAACAGATTTGCAGAAGTGTTGCCTCACCTGGAAGGACTGTTTGGGGGCCTTGAATCGAAGTAAGGGAGGAGGTGAATGGGCAGGTGCAGCATTTTGGTCACTTTCTGTGTCTGGAGGGAAATTAGTGGAGCAGGACGAATGGACAAGGGAATCATGAGGGAGTGATCCCTGCTGAAAGTGGGGAGTGAGAAGGAGGTAAGATTCCATTCAAGGTGGCAGAAGTTACAGAGAATGTTGTGCTGGGATGATTGGTAAGGAGAAGAGGAACTCAATCATTGTTACAACGACAGAAAGACAGGGAGAGTGCAAATGTCCAGGAAATGGAGGAGACAGGGGTGAGAGCAGCATCAATGGTGGAGTAAGTGAAAACCTTGTTCTTCAATGAAGGAAGATATCTCTGATGTCCTGGAAAGGAATCAGTAGGTTTATAAAAGATGTCAGAAGACAGTTTGTCTCCAGAGATGGAGACAGAGATTGAGGAAGAGGAGGGAAGTGTCAGAAATGGACCAAGTGAATTTAAGGGTAGGGTAGAAGCTTGAGGTAAAGTTGATAACATTGACGAGCTCAGCATGGATGTATGAAGCAGCACTAATGCAGTTGTCAGTGTAGTGGAGAAAGAGTTAGGAAGCATTACTGGGGAAGGCTTGGAACATGGTCTGTTCTGCATAGCCAACGAAGAGGCAGGCAAATCTTGCACCCACACAGGTGGCCATGGCTACTCCTCGAGTCTGGAGAAAGTGGGAGGAGCTGAAGGAGAAATTGTTAATCGTGAGGACCATATCTGCCAGATAGATAGATAGATAGATAGATGGGCAGGTGGATAGATAGATAAATAGACAGATAGACAGATAGATAGGCAGATAGATAGATAAATAGGTAGACAGATGGCTTGATGGATAGACAGATAAGTGGATCAAGTACATTGAAAGAGATGAGTGTGAGGAAAATAAAATAAATAACTACGATCTTACTCCTCTAAGATGACCACAATCTTGTTGTAGTTTGGGGGCCTGCAAGCATCAATAACCCAGAGAGCTGGAGTCAGGGCTTTATGCTTTGGCTCTTGGTAGGGTCACCCCTGCAAAAAAAGGTCAAAGGGTAGAGGCCAGACTAAGAGTGGTCCACCGGTCCTCCAGGTTCGAGGGTTCGGCTCAGGGCCAACAACCCTGACTGGTAAAAAAAAGATTGTTACGGGAACAGTAATGAAGAATATTTTTACATCTGAGTGCAACAGTATTCCTGCGTCTCCGCCCGGGACTTGAGTGACTGACAGAAGTGAAAACCGAGAGGAAGCTACTGACATGATGAAGGAAGCCCTGAACACCGCCAGAGATGGAGGACCTTAATTGTTGCTCTAAGTGCCAGTGGTGTAATGGACAATAATAAGTAAGAAAGCAAGATCTCACTGACCAGCAACGTGGGCTTGAGTGGTTGAACGGTCTACTCCGTGTGTGTTACCAGAGGCATGGAGGGACTTCTGTAAGTTAGGAATGTAAGGGAGCACTGATTATGGGCACATGAATTTTGGGGACAGATTATGCAAAATGTAACTGAGTTGTGTACTGTACTAGATTGAAGGGCAGAGCCACCACTTCATAGTTCTATTGCACCTTATTATTGTGACAGACAGGAAGAGTAATCTTACGACAAATCATTGCAATTTTCTGTTGACATGAAATCATTGGGCTTTAGTGGAGATAATCATAGTCTTAAGTTGTCAAAGTTAGATCTATTCACTGAGCCGGAGACTGGGTGAAGCAATACTTACAGTGATGTAAATAAGCTGACATGTTTAGCATATTACACGGTCTTGGATCAGTTTTTACATGTAATCCAGAATCATTCTGGGGAAATTCAAGACAGTGAGGTGAGTCACTTGGAAAGTAAGAGTGAGTCAGAGATGCATTCATAACCCATATTCCATGCAGCTGTGGGCTGGTGTTTCTCTAAGCAATGCCTTAAATCTTAGGGGTTTCCTTTGATTGTTTGGGGATTTTGCCGTGTTCTCTGATAAGTGTAGGAATGAAGAAGGAAATGAATTCTTTTCAGTAACTGATTGCTAGAATGTAGTTCCAACACCAAGGGACTAAATGCAGAAAGTCCACTCACCTTTGTCCTTTGTGTTGGGATTAGTGATGTGACTCAATTTCATTTAGTTCACTGTTGTTTAGTAGTTTGTGCATTTTTTTCTCTTGTTATTTTCTCCTCTGCCTACGCATTCTCTGATATCACACCCAAAGCTGCATCGTGGCCTGGTATAGAAACACCAAAACCCTCAAATGGAAATCCTACAAAAATCTCCCATCCACTCCATAACGTACTGGTTAGGCACAGGAGTACATTCAGCTAGAGACTCATTCCACTGAGATGCAACACCGAGCGTCATAGGAAGTCATTCCTGCCTATGGCCATCAAACTTTACAACTCCTCCCTCAGAGTGTCATAGTTGAAAAAAGAAGCACTGTGAAAGATTTGCATTTACATAGCACCTTTCGCAGTGTCCCAGAACCATTCACTTCACACACCAGGTCATAAATCCACAGATATACATTCAGTGGTCACTTTATTAGGTACTCCTGCTTGTTAATGCAAATATCTAATTAGCCAATTAGATATCTAATTAGTGGACAGAGTGGTTCAAGCTGACAGGAAGGCGACAGTTACTCAGATAACCACGTGTTACAACAGTGGCGTGCAGAAGAGCATCTCTGAATGCACAACATGTTGAACCTTGAAGTGGATGGACTAAAGCAGCAGAGGCCACTTTATTAGGTACAGGAGTTACTGATTTACATGGCCACTGAACATAACAAGAAGTGCAGCAGCCAATTTGTGCTTGGTGTGTGTTACTACCTGTTACACCGCTGGCATTTAGGGCAGCAATGAAGGTCCTCCATCTCTGGTGGTGTTCAGGGCTTCCTTCATCATGTCAGTCGCTTCCTCTCGGTTTTCACTACTGTCAGTCATGCAAGTCCCGGGTGGAGACTCAGGAATACCGTCACACTCAGATGTAGAAGGATTCTTCATTGCCGTTTCTGTAACAGTTTTGTTTTACTACTCGGGGTAGTTAGCCCTGAACCCCCGAACCTGGAGGACCGGTGGGCCACTCTTAGCCTGGCCTCTACCCTTTGACCTGTTTGGCACGGGTAACCCTACCTACCAAGAGCCAAAGCATAAAACCCTGACTCCAACCAGCACAGCTCTCCGGGTCATCGAGGCACGCAAGCCGCCAAACCCTACGACAAGGCTGTGCCCCTCTTGGAGGAATGCATGCGTGGTAAGCTCCCACAGACAGCTGAACTGTTGGTGACTGAGTAGTCTGTCTTGAAATGATCTCAAATGGGGAAAGGGGCAAACCTTAGTCCTAGAATACCTGGGCAACCTCCTCAGCGCTTCAAAATAATGCTTTGGGAATTTTTATATTCTCCCTGTTGAAATTTGCAAGCTTGTGCATGCCATAATTCACAGGATCAATGGCCTTGGTGCATTGTTAAAACTGACCCTGCCACCTCCAATACAAGATGCTGAGCTGTTAACTCTGCATCATCAGGTCCCACACCAGCAACTACAGGAAACAAAGCAGCATCCATCATCAGGGATCCCCACCACCAGGCCCATGCTGTCTTCTCACTTCTCACTCATCGGGAAGAAGGTACAGAAGCCTCAGGACTCACATCACCAGGTTCAGGAACAGTTTTTACCCCTCACCCATCAGACTCTTGAACAAGAGGGGATAACTTGACTCACCCCATCACTGAACTGTTTCCACAACCTATAGACTCACTTTCAAGTATCAGTTTAAACCGTCTCTCACACATTAGGGTGGCGGGGTGGAGATATGTCTCTACCAAAGGAGGTGAAAGGCGCTCCTTCCCTCAGCTCATCCTTGGGCAAGGTGTAGCACTGGCTTAGTCCCCCGATCGTGGTCACGTGACACCATTGCAGTGGACGGTCAGATGAGCAGCTGGTGCATATCATGGTTATGTGGCCACTGACACCAGGCAGACAATCTCTGAAGAGTATTGATAACGGCTGGGGTCACCCGTCTTGTAAAGACACTGCCCAGAAGAAGGCAATGGCAAACCACTTCTGTGGAAAAATTGGCCAACAACAATCATAGTCATGGAAAGACCATGATGGTCCACGTCATACGACATGGCACATAACGAACAAGGGAACATATATGTCACTGTATATAGCACCAATAGGTTGTGGTCCTCTTGGAGGGTTTTTACATATCAGATCCAGGATAACTGTTTTGAAAGAAAAGTCTTCCAGTCTGCAGGTGCATTGGGAAGTTTTAGATGTTTGAATATCAATGGAATGTTGAGGTATGGTTTAATAAAATAATTATAGAAATGTAATGTAGAGTTTAGAAAATTGCCAAGATAACCCCAACTGTTCTAAGTATCAGCTAAATCTGCAAGATACGATGTTTTGTGTGTCACTGTCATTCAATTTCCTAAATCCTGAAATATCTCTTTTGATTTGGTGGTTTATATTCTGTGTTTTTGATTTTTCGTTTCATTTGTGCAATTTTTTTTGTGCATTGGAGGAGAGTGGGGGGGTTGATGATATTCTTTGATTGGGTTACATGGTTCTTCTTTGTTTTGGGGCTGTTTGTGGAGAAGATGAATCTCAGGGTTGTATACTGCATACAGACTGTATTTTGTACTTTGAATCCAAATTTGATTACGTAGAACTTTGGAGCAAGTGGTCTAGCATGCCAATCATAAAAATCAAGTCACTACAGGAGCGGGATATATCAGCTAGTGGAGTGGTGTCTCAGCAACAACTTTGCACCCAATATCAGTAAGACCAAGGAGCTGATTGTGGACTTCAGAAAGGATAGAAACATTGAAACATAGAAAATAGGTGCAGGAGTAGGCCATTCGGCCCTTCGAGCCTGCACCGGCATTCAGTATGATCATGGCTGATCATCCAACTCAGAACCTGCTTTCTCTCCATACCCCCTGATCCCTTTAGCCACAAGGGCCATATCTAATATAGCCAATGAACCGGCTTCAACTGTTTCCTGTGGCAGAGAATTCCACAGATTCACCACTCTCTGTGTGAAGAAGTTTTTCCTCATCTTTTCATAAGACAATGAAACACACATCAGTTCTCATTGAGGGATCAGAAGTGGAGAGAGTGGGCAATTCCAAGTTCCAGGGTGTCGATATCTCTGAGGATCTATCTAGAATGCAACATATCGATGCAGCTACAAAGAGAGCAGCTAATTTTCATTTTGAGTTTGAGAAGATCTGGTTTGTCACCAAAGAGACCCCCAAATTTCTACAGAAGTAGCGTGGAGAGCATTCTAATTGGCTGCATCACCGTCTGGTATGGGGGGGAGGGGGTGCAGTTGCTACCGTACAGGATCAAAGTAAGCTGCAGAGTTGTAAACTTAGTCAGCTCCATCATGGGCCTCTGTAGTATCCAGGACATCTTGAAGGAGCAATGCCTCAAAAAAAAGAGTCCATCATTTTGGACTGCTATCACCCAGGGCATCTCTTCTCATTGTTACCATCAGGAAAATCATTTAAAAAGTCTGAAGGCACACTCTCAATAATTCAGGAACAGTTTCTTCCTCTCTGCCATCAGATTTCTGAATGGACGTTGAACCCATAAACACTATCTCATTGCTTCTTCATTTCCATTTTTTGCATGACTTCCTTAATTTAACACCATTATATATATATATATATATTCTTAGTGCATTCAGAGTTTTTTTCTATTATTACGAATTGTATAGTACTTTGGATGCTAAGTTAACAAGTTTCACAATGTTTGTTGGTAATTTTAAACCTGATTCTGATTCTGAAGGATCCTCATCATCCAGAATATGTCCTCTTCTCACTATTGCCATCAGGAAGGAGCTTGAAAAGTCTGAAGGCACGCACTACTTCCGTAGAGCCGTCTCTACTTCCTGAGGAGACTGAGGTCCTTTAACGTCTGCCGGACGATACTGAGGATGTTCTACGAGTCTGTGGTGGCCAGTGCTATCATGTTTGCTGTTGTGTGCTGGGGCAGCAGGCTGAGGGTAGCAGACACCAACAGAATCAACAAACTCATTTGTAAGGCCAATGACATTGTGGGGGTGGAACCGGACTCTCTGAAGGAGGTGTCTGAAAAGAGGATGCTGTCCAAGTTGCATGTCATCTTGGACAATGTCTCCCATCCACTCTATAATGTACTGGTTAGGCACAGGAGTTCATTCAGCCAGAGACTCATTCCACCGAGATGTAACACTGAGCATCACAGGAAGTCATTCCTACCTGTGGCCATCGAACTTTACAACTCCTCCCTCGGAGTGTCAGACACCCTGAGCCGATAGGCTGGTCCTGGACTTATTTCCGCTTGGAATAATTTACTTATTATTATTTAATTATTTATGGTTTTATATTGCTATATTTCTACACTATTCTTGGTTGGTTGGTGCGACTGTAACGAAACCCAATTTCCCTCGGGATCAATAAAGTCTGTCTGTCTGTCTGTCTCAACGATTCAGGTGCGGCCTCTTCCCCTCTGTCATCAGATTTCTGAATGGATATTGACCCATGAACACTAACTCACTACTTTTTTTATTTTGAATTTTTTGCAGTACTTACTTAATTTAACTATTTAATATATTATATGTATCTATTGTATAGATAATTGCTGTATTTCACAGTTTTTCTCCATTATTATGTATTGCATTGTACTGCTGCAGCAGAGTTAACAAATTTCACAACATTTGCTGGTGATATTAAACCTGATTCTGACACTAGTGTATTGAAGTAGTACAAGGTAAAACAGCAACATGCAGAGGCAGGTTGAACAACTGCACAGTAAAGCAGGGTTTACCTGCAATGCAGGTGAACAATAAGTGCAAAACTCATGGTAATTGCCTTAGGAAATCCTAATATGATGAAATAAGGTGCAAGATTGTACGATAATAAACTTTGAAACATCCAAATATGATGAAATAAACCTCAGAAATACAGACATTTCTTTGTTCATTTCCGAAGGAATATAGTCACACTTAATCCAAAGTGATTTACGGTCTGTCACATTTCTTTGTCATAGTGCGGAGGCCAATAATACTGGAAAATTCAAAAGGAAATTTGGTAAATATTTGGGCAAGGAAGGGTGTGAAATACTTTCACAGAGTTTGCATTGTAGAATCCAGTCCAGACATGTGTGGCTACACTCTTGGGGAGTGAACGTAATCCAGGTGTTGGGAAATAAAACTAAAGCTAATCACAAACAAGAGAGAATCTGCAGATGTTGGAAATCCAAGCAAGACACAGAAAATGCTGGAGGAACTCAGCAGGCCGGGCAACATCTATGGAAGAGAGTAACGAGATGACGTTTTGGGCTGATACCCCTCACCAGGACCGGAAGGGAAGGGGAGTAGTCAGAATAAGAAGGTGGGAGGAGGGGAGGAAGAAGTACAAGGTGGTAGGTGATAGGTGAAATCAGGAGGAGGCGAGGGGGTGAAGTAAAGAGCTGGGAAGTTGATTGGTGAAGGAGATAAAAGACTGGAGAAGGGGAAATCTGATAGGAGAAGGCAGAAGGCCATGGAAGAAAGGGAAAGAGGAGGAGCACCAGAGGGAGGTGATGGGCAGGTAAGGAGATAAGATGAGAGAGGGAAACAGGAATGGGAAATGCTGAAGGAGAGACGGGGAAATTACCAGAAGTTCAAGAAATCGATGTTCACACCATCAAGTTGGAGGCTACTCAGCTGGAATATAAGGTGTTGCTCCTCCAACCTGAGTGTGGCCTCATTGTGGCCTAAGAGGAGGCCATGGACTGATATACATACAAGAATCTGAATCTCGGGGTTGTATACAGCGACATACATGTACTTGGATAATAAAATTTACTTTGAACTTTGATTTGCTGAGTATGCCCACAAGAAAATGAATCTCAAGTTTGTAAATGGTGACGTATATGTACTTTGATAATCACATTTCATCTTTAGACTGGCGGGAATTTCAACTAGTAAATAATCATAGCAATATAATTTATTCACACAATATAAATGTCACGGCGCTACATCTGCACTTAGTAATTGCAATTATGTCCTGGGCGCAGCAATTACAAAGAAAGCATACAGAACCTCGATTTCCTAAGAAGTTTGCGAAGATTCAGCTTGACATCTAAAACTTTGACAAACTTCTATAGATGCGTGGTGGAGAGTGTATTGACTGGCTGCACCACAGTCTGGTATGGAAACATACCAAGTGGCCAGTCTTTCATTGACTGTAGTAGTTATTATTCTATAGAGTTGTTGAATATGCCCACAAGAAAATCAATTTCAGGGTTGAATGCTGTGACATATACAGTGTACACTTTGATAATAAAATTGACCTTGAACTTTGAATTTATTTTGAACTCTACATTATGCAAATACTGAGAAAATATATGTTTTTCCTGGATTACAATTGTCAGGTTGAGTTCTGCGTCCCCTCAGGACCTATCTGTTTCCACAGGTTGAAAGATGAATAGAACAGGGAGGAGCATCCAGGAACTGGGGTATCTGCAAAGCCACGTTTTCTTGGAACTTCCAGGGATTGTCTCAGCGAATGCCTGAAGGTGCCACAACGTTTAACACATTCACTTTCAGTTCCCTGGCCTCATCCATCAACACCAACCCTCACCAACAAGTCAGGTGCTTCCAGGAAAGGTGTAAGGGACAGACTATAATAACAAAATTTTTTATTAATGACCTGGATGTGGGGTTAGAAGGGTGGGTTGGCAAGTTTGCAGACGGCTCTAAGGTTGGCGGTGTTGTAGATAGTGTAGAGGATTGTCGAAGACTGCAGAGAGACATTGATAGGATGCAGAAGTGGGCTGAGAAGTGGCAGATAGAGTTCAACCCGGAGAAGTGTGAGGTGGTACACTTTGGAAGGACAAACTCCAAGGCAGAGTACAAAGTTAATGGCAGGATACTTGGTAGTGTTGAGGAGCAGAGGGATCTGGGGGTACATGTCCACAGATCCCTGAAAGTTGCCTCACAGGTAGATAGGGTAGATAAGAAAACTTATGGGGAGTTAGCTTTCATAAGTCGAGGGATAGAGTTTAAGAGTCGCGATGTAATGATGCAGCTCTATAAAACTCTAGTTAGGCCACACTTTGAGTACTGTGTCCAGTTCTGGTAGCCCCACTATAGGAAGGAAGTGGAAACATTGGAAAGGGTCAGAGGAGATTTACCAGGATGCTGCCTGGTTTAGAGAGTATGGATTATGATCAGACATTAAGGGGAACTAGGGCTTTACTCTTTGGAGAGAAGGAGGATGAGAGGAGACATGATAGAGGTGTACAAGATATTAAGAGGAATAGATAGAGTGGACAGCCAGCGCCTCTTCCCCAGGGCACCACTGCTCAATGCAAGAGGATATGGCTTTAAGGTAAGGGGAGGGAAGTTCAAGGGGGATATTAGAGGAAGGTTTTTCACTCAGAGAGTGGTTGGTGCGTGGAATGCACTGCCTGAGTCATCGTGGAGGCAGATACACTAGTGACGTTTAAGAGACTACTAGACAGGTATATGGAGGAATTTAAAGTGGAGGGTTATATGGGAGGTAGGGTTTGAGGGTTGGCACAACACCGTGGGCCAAAGGGCCTGTAATGTGCTGTACTGTTCTATGAAAAAATAAACTTCCATTTCTATGAAAAAGAGAACTTACCTCAGAAAGTACAGGAAAAAGAAGCCCGATCGGCCGTTCATAGTGAGAGTACTCAGTGAGAAAATTTAAATTTGGAAAGTTGGATTATTACTGCAATGTGTACCAAAGTTACAGTGGAAAACTTGTTTTGCATGCCATCTGTATAGATTAATTCATTACAATGTTCCATTTGGGGGTGTGTGAGTGAAACCTACTATAGCTTGAAAAGCCTAGTCCTAAACGTGGCTAGGATGTTTCCAATACTGCTATAGAATCTTAGAAAAGTGCAGCACAGAAATAGGTCCTTCAGCCCATCTAGTCTATGCCAAGTCATTTCAGCTGTCTACTCACAGCGACCTGCACTGGGACCATAGCCCTCCATACCCCTGCCATCCATGTACCTATCCAAACTTCTCTTAGATGTTGAAATTGAGCTCACATGCACTATGTGCTCTGACAGCCCTCTCCACACTCTCAGGACCCTCTGAATGTAGCTGTCTCCCCTCATGTTTTCCTTAAAGTTTTCACCTTTCACCCTTAACCCATGGCCCCTAATTGTAGTCCCACCCAACCTCAGTGGAAAAGTCTGCTTGCATTTACCCTGTTGATACCCCTCATAATCTTGTATACCTCCATCAAATCTCCTCTCAATCTTTTACATTTCAAGGAATAAAGTCCTAACCTATTCAATTTTTCATTCTCACTCAGGCCTTCCATTCCCAGCAATGTCCTGGTAAATTTTCTCTGTATTCTTTCAATCTTATTTACATCTTTACTCTAGATAGGAGACTGTCAGTACCTCAAGTTGAACTCTGTCCTTTTTGTTTGCTTTCCCCCTAGCTGTCAGTCTGTGGGTTTGTATTGCCACGTGCTCCTGTTCCCAGTCCTGCCCTACTCCGCCTCTCACCTGTTTCTCATTATTACCTGCTCTGCTGCCACTTCTGTCTCATTGTGCTCCACCTATCATCTGCCTCTCTGTTTATTGCTCGGTGTATTTCAGTCCTGTGTTTCCACCTGTTTGTTGCCAGATTGTGTCAGTGAATTTTCCTGAGCCTTTCCAGCATTCGTATCTGTACTCTGTCTGTCTGAATATCGACTCTGCCTGTTTTCCAACTCTGGTTTTTGGATTTCTCTGGAACTTTTGATCTTTGACGCTGACTTGTTGCCTTTCTGGATTTGCTACTCGAGAAATATCACAGTGCGCACAGTACTTGATCTGTGATTCAGCCCCTGCTTCAGTGCCTTGACAGAGACCAAAACTACACATAATACTCCAAGTTAGGCCTCACCAACATCTTGTACAATGTCACATAACATCCCATCTCCTGAACTCAATACTTAGATTTAAGAAGGCCAATGTGCCCTAAGCAATTTACATGTGACACCAGTTTCAATGAATTCCCAGATCTCATTGTTCTACCACACTCCTCAGTACCCTATCTTTCTCTGTGTAAGACCTGCACTGGTTGGCCCTACCAAATTGCAACACCTCACATTTGTCTGCATTAAATTCCATCTGCCATTTTTCCAGCTGGTCCAGATCCTGCTGCAAGCTCTGATAGACGTCCTCGCGGTCCACTACACCCCCAATCTTGGTGTCATCTGCAAACTTGCTGACCCAGTTGACCACATTATCATCCAGATCATTGATACAGATGACAAACAACAATGGACCCAGCACTGGTTCCTGTGGCACTCCACTAGTCACAGGCCTCCAGTCAGAGAGGCAACCGTCTACTACCACTCTCTGGCTTCCCACACATATCCATCGTCTAGTCCAATTTACAACCTCATCTTGAATGCTGAGCAACTGAAACCTCTTGACCAACATCCAATGCTGGACCTTGTCAAATGCCTTGCTGAAGCCAGTGTAGACAACATTCACTGCCTTGCCTTCATTGACTTCCTTAAAAAATTCTATAAATTTGGTTAGATGCAACCTACAACGCATGACAATCCCTAACCAGTCCATGTCTATCCAAATACTTATATTTCTGGTCCTTCAGAATACCTTCCAATAACTTTCCCACTACTGATGTCAGGCTCACTGGTCTATAATTTCCTGGCTTATTTTTTAGAGCCTTTCTTAAACAATACATTAGCTATCCTACAATCCTTTGGTACTTCAACTTTTGCTAAGGATGTTTTAAACATCTCTGCCAGGGCCTCCGCAACTCCTGCACTTGCTTCCCATGAACCCTGAGGGAACTCTTTGTCAGGCCCTGGAGAGAGTGTAGGACCCGAGGGGACAGCTGCAGAAGAGAAGGACGCCCCTTGATGGCAGAGATGAGGAGGAATTTCTTTAGCCAGAGGATGATGACTCAGTGAAATTCATTGCCACAGGCAACTGTTGAAGCTGGGCCATTGGATATAATGGATGTTGGAGAAGGATGTTGGGTTTTTGATTAGTAAGGGTGTCAGAGGTTATGGGGTGAAGGTAGGAGAATGGGGTTGAGAGAGAAAAGAAACCTGCCCTGATCGAATGCCTGAACAGACTCAATGGGCTGAATGGCCTAATTCTTTTGCTGCGTCTTATAGTCTAGTACAAGGGAAAACTATGAGTGCAGAATAGTATGTAAAATTTACTGAGAAAATGCAGTGCATGTAGACAATAAAATCCAAGATCATATTGAGGTAGATTGGAAGGTTAAGAGTCCATTTTGTTATTTTAGGTGCCTATTTAATAGTCAGTGAGATAGAAGCTATCCTTGAACCTGATGGTATGTCTGAGGTCACAGATGTTTTAGACCCATTCATACATAATGAGGGAGAAATTCACCCTAGTTTCCTGGCATACCAAGTGTTTAAGAATAGAGCTGTTGGGCTGTGCTCATCTCCCGGCATTCATTTCTTTTGTATTCTTTGGGATTCTTATCTCATTGAAATCTACAGGCCACATCACCATCTGATATGGGGGTGGGGGGGGTGGCAGGTGGTTGGTGGGACTACTGCACAGGATGGAAGTAAGCTGCAGTAAGTTGTAAACCTAATCAGCTCCATCATGGGCTCTAGCCTCTATAGTATCCAGGTTATCTTCAAGGAACAACGGCCCAAAAAGGTGACATCCATCATTAAGGGTCCCCTTCGCCCACAAGGTGCCCTCTTCTCATTGCTACCATCGGGGAGGAGGGACAGGAGTCTGAGGGCACACACTCAATGATTCAGTGACAGCTTCTTCCCTCTGCCATCTAATTTCTGAATGGGCATTGAACCCACGAACACTACCTCATTACTTTTTAAATTTTTTTTAAACGATTTGTTCATTTTTTATATATATTAACTGTAATTCACAGGTTTTTCTGTATTATCATTTATTGCATTGTTAACAAAGTTAGCAAATTTAATGACATATGCTGATAATATTAAACCAGATTTTGATTCTGATTATGGAAAGGCCTGGAAATAGTGGACTGGAGAGTGTGTTTCCAATAATGGGAGAGTCTAGGACTACAGAGCACAGCCTCAGAATCAAAAGATGTCCCTTTCACTTTCCTGTTGAAGAGAAATTTCTTTCGCCAGAAGATTTTGAATCTGTGGGATATACTGCCACAGTTGGCTGTGGACGCCGAGTCATTTGGCATATTTAAAGTAGAAGTTGATAGGTTCTTAATTAGTAGGGTGTCAAAGGTTACAGGGAGAGGACAGTAGGATGGGGTTGAGAGGGAAGAGAAATCAGCTATGAGCAAATTGATGGACCAAAGACATAATTCTGCTTCCATGCCTTATGTAGAGTACTGTACATGTCTTAGGCATATAACTAGGGTGCCCATTACCGTAGTAATTTTATGATAAACCTGATTCTGATATGGGTCTCTATTGTGGACTGAGAGTGGGAAGGGGTCAGGGAGAGAGGAATCATGGTTGGGATAATGGGAAGGGAGAAGGGAGGGAGTGGGAAACACTAGAGAGACATTCTGTATTGATCAATAAACCATTTCTTTGGAATCAAATGACCTTGCCTGGAGCTTCAGGGCTGGGTGTATCTGCACCTGTGCCACCCACCCCACCCCACTGCCCCTGGCACTCCTTTTCTGCCAACTGTCCCCACACGCCTCCCACGCCGCTCCACCCTCACCATCCCCAACATCCTTTGTTCCAGCCAGATTTGCAAACTTACTCTCCGCTCCACGTTGGCAAATACAGAACTGTGCAAAAGTCTTAGGCATCCGAGCAATATATATGTGCCCTTGACCTTCCCACAGTACTGAATGTGATTTTGTCTTAAGAGCTGACACTCTCATGTTTGTTTGATGTTGGTGACCAAAGATGACTTGGCTCCAGGTTATGCAATGAAATGATATCTAGAGCAGCAATAGCCAGTCTTTAGAAAGACACTTGTCTGCAATTGTACAGCAGCTCAACTAGAAATCTTTATAATTCTGTGTAATTCATTGCTCAAGAGCTATTGGCACCTTGTCTGGATTTATTCTGTTTTTGTAGCTGAACCGGTTCCTGGAAAGAAGTATTTATGTTTCTGTCAGTTCCTTATTTAAAAAGGGAGGGAGATAAAAAGCAGGAGAGAACAGTTCAGTTAACTTCACGTCTGTCATGGGGACCATTAAAAATTCAAAGAAATCAGACAAAATCAATTTCTTGTCAACGGGATTTTTTTTAATGGTTCTAAGTCTGCTGAAAATACAAAGGCAGTAAGAAAGCAACGTAAGCAGGGCATTAGGTGACTATAAAGGGATGCAAAGACTGTAGATTGGGTGAATAGATGTAAGAGTTGTTGTGACTATGATCAAAGTCACTGGAAAGACACCAAAGCTGCTGGATTATAAGTCTTCTGTATACTTCTTTTTGTAATTTATTATTATAACAACAAATTTCACAGCGTATGCCACTGATATTAAACCCGAGCAGTTTTCAGTCCCTGATCTAAGAAAGGATGTGCTGACATTGGAGAGGATTCAAAGGAGGTTCACAAAAATGGTTTTGGGATTGAGAGGCTTGAGGAAAAAAGAAACCTATCAAATGTTGAATGGCCTCATTAGAGTGGATGTTAGGAGGATAATTCCTGTGGTTGGGGAGTCTAAGTCCAGAGGGAATGAGGGGCGTCCTTTTAGAACGGAGATGAGGAGGAACTAATTTTGCCAGAGAGTGGTGAATCTGTGGAATTTTTTGCCACAGGAGGCTTTGGAGGCCAAGTCATTGGGGTTATTTAAGGCAGAGGATGATGGGTTCTTGATTAGTCAGGGCTTGAAGGGATATGGGGGAGATGGTAGGAGATTGCAGCTGAGAGGGAAATGGATTAGCCATGATGAAACAGAGAGCAGACTTGATGGGCCAAATGGCCTAATTCAGATCCTCTATCTTATGGCCTAGATTCTGAGGAATCTAGATTTCAGCAGTGATTTTGAAATCGTTTCTGGAATCTCTGCAACAATTCACAACCAAAGAAGCACTGTTGAAGCTTAGCCACCATAATGTTGGAAATAAACAGGCCAGTTAATGCATGGCTTGTCATGGTCCCGATCGTTAATTTCCCAAATTGCTTCCAATTCTCTTTGATGATGGCACTCCTGGTTTCCATCTCAGTATAAGAACCCTTACGTCACAACCACTAGTCGCCAGTTTTCCAAGTGAGTAAACTATGTTTCCCGACCACTTAGAACCGTTTGTTCTAAGTTTAGTTCCAGTTTCAAGGTTAACTTATGAGACTCTGTTTTTTCTGAGTCAGGGCTCCAGGTCAAGATCCCTCCTGCTTGCTGTTCGGCGTTTATGCCCGTGTAAACATCCTAACTCAACCTCCGTGCCTGTGTCCTCCACTTGGGTTCGCTCCAGTCGCTCATTGCGACATGGCTAGTCCCCATTTTAGAATTTGTCAATTACTATGATAGGTTTCTGCAAAGCCTGGCCACTGTCCCACCCCTTGAACTCATTAATACAGCTTGGGAAGAAATGGCAGCAGACGAAGTGGTGGAAGATGGCTTTTCAAAAGATAAAGGAAATGATGTCATCACACACCGTTCTCGTGCATTATGATCCACATCATCTAATGAAACGTTATGTGGATTTTCTGGTGTAGTCTGTTTTGTCATATGCTTTTGTGACATCATTCTGGAGGAACTGTGTCTCATTTTTTAACTGCATTGCATTAGTGGTTTCTAAATGACTATAAACTGAAACTGAACTGAACACATCCAGAAGAAAGGTGTCCAGAGATGTCAGAACCACTTCCTGCTATCCAAGGGTCAACTCCTACAACCACCACAGAGGAAGTCCCAGAACCTGAATTTGTTTCGCAGCCACAAGTCTCTCTTGCCAAGCAAACTGACCCCACCACCTGTTAGGAAAGACATTACTCCACAGGAGTGAGAAATCCTCACAGCAATTAAATATTTGGGCTTGAATGGGACAATTTAATAATTTACTATCATATAATATCACCATCATTGTTATGTGCCATGTCATATGACGTGGGTGATCATGGTCTTTGTTCTTGGCAAATTTTTCAACAGAAGTGGTTTGCGATTGCTTTCTTCTGGGCAGTGACTTTACAGACGGGTGACCCCAGCCGTTATCAATACGCTTCAGAGATTGCCTGCCTGGCGTCAGTGGTCACATAACCAGGACTTGTGATGTGCACCGGCTGTTCATACGACCATCCACCACCTGCTCCCATGGCTTCATGTGACCCTGACCCCGGGGTGGGGGGTGCTACAACTTGACCAAGGGTGATCTGCAGGCTAGTGGAGGGAAAGAGCGCCTTACACCTCCTTGGTAGGAACGTGTATCCATGCTACCACCCAAATTATATTGATGTAGTGTTTGCAGTTTGGGTATATAAGTTGTGTATAAAGCATTCTGTATTGAGTTGGAGTTTATAGCTAAGCAGGGAGGAGTGTTGTGTATTTAATATATCAGTAATATTTGAGTAATAATTGTTGTTTAACTAATTCATTATTATGTGAATGGCATACGTTATCATGCCATCTTGTTATATGCATGTTCTGCCCCTAAAGTAAAAACAAAGTTAGTTTCATATTCCTGGCTTCCTTGTTTTCCTTTCAATTAATTTTTATGTTTTGGAGTTAGAAAACTTAACACTCTTCAATGTTCTATGTTGCATGCATTTGTTTCCACAACCTCCCCCAGCATCACACACGTGATAGCTGCTTCTCTCAGTGTAAAAAGACTTACCCCACAAGCCTCCTTTAAACAGCCTGCCTGTAATTACAACTGCAACTAAGGTTCAGAATAACATCACTGACTGTAAACAGGTTCAAAGGTGGATCTTAATATCAGAGAATGTGTACAGTATATAACCGGAGATTTTTACTCTTCACAGACATCCACAAAACAAGAAACCCCATTGAATGAATAATAGAAACATCAAAGCCCTGAATCACCACCCCCCTTTGCACAAGATGTCCTGACTGAGCTGTGAGATAGACTAGGTTCTTTTTCCATACCAAAATGAACCTTATTTATCAATAAATTATTTTCAATATTAAACTGTGCGATGGCTTTTCATTTGTACATTCAATGCTAATGCTTTAAGTATCGCTCTGTTCCACTCCTTAACACCCATAGGTCTGTTGCTATTCTCATGATCGTCTGGCATGGTGCACTAGTACAATAATTGAGGAGTTTCTAATAACAGACGGCAGTGGAGGCCAAGTCTTCATGCATACTTAAGGTAGAGATTGATAGATTCTTGATTGGCCAGAGCACGATGGGATACGAGGACAAGGCAGGAGATTGGGGCTGTGTGGGAAAGCGGATCAGCCAAGATGAAATGGCGGAGAAGACTCGAAGGGCCAAAAGGTCTAATTCTGCTCCTATATCTTAAGGTCTAAGAGTTAAAATCCAGTTGGTAATCATACTAACAAGAGATTAGCTCTATTAATCACACACAATCATTGCAACACAGTATACAGTGAAATACACTCCTTTTCCATCAATGACTGCCACAGATTGTGCTGGGCTGCCGCACTCCCAGCCTAAGGTCCTTGCAAGAGGAAAACGAAAACCGTGCAGATCTGTTTTAGCCACCTTTGGGATTCTGACCAAATCATCGGCTTTTGCCTTGATTACAGTGCAGCGAGCTGGTTACAACATCTCCCAGGCTGTGATTTATTGTCTGGTGAATGCAGTCACAGAACACTGGACATTGATTTGCTCCTTGGGTCCATTATGCCTGCCACTAGATTTCATCCAAGTCTATGGATCTTCCACATTTCACCGCGAGGTGACAGAGTATTGATAGCTACATGCATACAATGACCTTAATTATGTATTTAAACGGTTCTTACACAAATTCTATTTTACAGATACTTATCACTTAGTTTTGATTATGACCTGTTATTTTCTGAGGAAAATTTTGCTTAGGTGTATAAAGAGATTTTCAAGTGTGCTATGCATTCAGTGGCCAATAAAATATTGAACCTAATAAAATACTGAACAACATTTTTTCTTGGTCTTCTGCTGCTGTAGCCCGTCCACTTCAATGTTCGGCGTGTTGTGCGTTCAGAGATGCTCTTCTGCACGCCACTGTTGTAACATGTGGTTAGTTGAGTTACTGTCGCCTTCCTGTCAGATTGGCCATTCTCCTCTGACCTCTCTCATTAACATGGTGCTTTCGCCCACAGAAGTGCCACGCATTGGATGCTTCTTTTCGTTTCTCTGTAAAAATCTAGAGACTGTCGTGAGTGAAAATCCCAGGAGAAGAGCAGTTTCTGAGGTATTCAAACCAACTTGTCTGTCACCAGCAATCACTCCATGGTCAAAGTCACTCAGATCTCATTACTTCCTCCGTCCTGATGCTCGGTCAGAACAAGAACTGAACCTCTTGACCATGTCTGCATGCTCTTATGCACTGAGCCGCTGCCACGTGATTGACTGATTAGATATTTGCATTAACGAGCAGGTGTATGGGCATACCTAATAAAGTGGCCACTGAGTGAATGTTGCAGTTTACAAGACACCAGCGAGGATGCATCTGGATTACTGTGCTCGGTTTCGGTCACCTTGTTTTAGGGAAAAAGCCACTAAGCTGGAAAGCGTGCAGGAGAGAATTACAAGGATATAAAAACTGATAAATCAGTTCATTTGCCTGGGTGCCACGGTAGCATAGCAACTAGAGTAATGCTTTACAGTGCCAGTTGTGATGTCAGTGTTCAATTCCTGCCACCGTCCGTAAGGCATCAGGTTTAAGATGGAGGTGCGAAGCACAGTGATGACTTGTTGGCAGCAAAAAAAACCTATTAATTACCGGCTTAATCACAGCTTTTCTCGAAAACAATCATGGAAATCAATGAGCAAACACATGGAAATCTGCAGATGCTGGAAATTCAAACAACACACACAAAATGCTGGTGGAACACAGCAGGCCAGGCAGCATCTACAGGGAGAAGCGCTGTCGATGTTTCGGGCCGAGACCCTTCGCCCTGACAAAGGGTCTCGGCCTGAAACGTCGACAGCGCTTCTCCCTGTAGATGCTGCCTGGCCTGCTGTGTTGCACCAGCATTTTGTGATGGAAATCAATGGCCTGTAATATCCTTTCGGAGTTGAGCTTCTGAACCACCTGCGTGACCTGGCATTTTTTGCAGAGTGCACTGAAGTCTCAAAGGTACGGGATGGTTGCGGGTTGGCGTGTATGGGCTGAATTGAGGTGGCGGGGCCTTGGCCCGAGACTGCTGGAGCAGACGAGGAGGTGATTCGAAATGGCAGAGTCGAGGCAGTGGGACCTGGGCTAGAGAGTGAGGATTAAGCCGAGGTTTGACCGATTTAAGTGCTGGGCCAGTTTGGAAAGCTCAGGTAGGGGCAAAGGCGAGGGTGGTGCATAGGGAAAGAGCTACCAGAGAAGATGGTTGAAACAGCTACAAAGTTCAAAGTAAATTTATTATCACAGTAAATATATGTCAAAAATATATAAAATATATGTCACAGTAAAAAGATTTACTAGAATGTTACCTGGGTTTCAGCACCTAAGTTACGGAGAAAGGTTAAACAAGTTAGGTCTTTATTCTTTGGAGCGTAGAAGGTTGAGGGGGCACTTGACAGAGGTATTTAAAACTATGAGGGGGATAGATAGAGTTGATGTGGAGAGGCTTTTTTCCATTGAGATTCAACCAAGAGGACATGAGTTGAGTGTTAGGGGGCAAAAGTTTAGGGGTAACACGAGGGGGAATTTCTTTACTCAGGGAGTGGTAGCTGTGTGGAACGAGCTTCCAGTAGAAGTGGTAGAGACAGGTTCGGTATTGTCATTTAAAAAAAAGATTGGATAGGTATATGGACAGGAGAGGAATGGAGGGTTAAGGGCTGAGTGCAGGTCGGTGGGACTAGGTGAGAGTAAGCGTTCGGCACAGACTAGAAGGGCCAAGATGGCCTGTTTCAGTGCTGTGATTGTTATATGGTTATATGTCACCAGAGACAACTCTGAGATTCATTTTCTTGTGGGCATGAGTAGATCTATAGAATAGTAACTGTAACAGAATCAATGAAAAACCGCTCAGCTGGGCCTTCAACCAGAGTGCAGAAGACAGCAAACTGTGCAAGTAGTAAAGGAAGAAATAATAATAAAAAACAAAATAAGCAAAAATGTCAAGAACATGAGATGAAGATTCCTACAAACTGAGTCCATTCGTTGTGGGCACTTTTTAATGATGTGGCAAGTGAAGTTGAGTGAAGTTATCCCCTCTGGTTCAAGAGCCTGATGGTTCAGGGATAGTAACTGTTCCTGAACCTGGTGGTACAAGTCCTGAGGCTCCTGTACCTTCGTCAGTGCAAGCACAAAAGAACAAATAATAATAATAATAAATAAGCAATAAATATTGAGAGCATGCGATGATGAGTCCTACAAAGTGAGTCAATTGATTGTGGGAACATTTCAATCCTGATCGCTGACGGGTAGTAACTGTTCCTGAGCCTGTTGGTGTGAGTCCTGAGGCTCCTGGACCTTCTTCCTGATGGTAGCAGCGAGAAGAGAGGTGGGTGGTGGGTGTTGTTGTTTCTCAGTTATCTTTCTGATCTTTAGGGTTCTTCTGGGGTCAAGAATGGTGAGGGGTTTTAATTCCTGAAGATTCTTTATTTTAGAGATTAAGCAAAGATAGCGGTATTTGAAACTAAGTGAAGAGCTGAGAAGCAAGAAGAGATTCAATGAAAAGCAAAGATGAAGGGGCCAAAGTTGAGAGATGAAGAGAGATGAAGATGGCGCCTCTGAAAGATCCACGTTTATACTGGAGTTTACAGAATGTTCCTTAGATAAGAATAAACCAATCACCGGTTGCACAATTCCATTGTGTAGGTAATATACTAACACTTGTTCCTTGTCACACTTTGTGGCACATTGGGTGAGATTTTTGCTGTTGCTGTATATCAACCAAGCAGGGTGGAAAGTGTGTGAGGGGCTGGTCGGATTCAAACCCGGGACCAATCGCCTCGAAGTCCAGTGCTGATCCCACTACACCACCGGCCAACATGCTAACACTTGGCCAACGAAAAATGAGAAAGGTGATAAGCTGTTATGTCATTGCTGTACTGCTTGCTGCTAATACATGGAAATGAATAAACAACACACTTTGAAAAATATGAGCTTGTTAAAAAAGTACAAATGATTAAACTATGACTTTAGTCTTACATTAACTCATGTAAAATTTTATAAAAAGTATTTTAAAAAAACCAGTGGATTCCAACAGAGTACAATAACAACGTTTAAAAAACCCTTGTACCGGTACATCGATAGGAAATGTTTATGAGTTATAGCTGGCGACTGAGACTGTTCACCCTGGGTAGAATGGAGAAGCTTGGGCCGATTGATCTGTTTCTATGCAGAACTATTCTATGTCCCTCTCTGCTCCACTATCTTTTCCTCTCTGTTGAATATTGCTTCAGCTGAATGTAAGTGACAATGATTCATGCTTTCAGTGAATGCCCTAGTGAATCTTCAGAGTAATCGATTAGGCAAATTGAAAGAGCGTCAATAGCTTATGGGCGTTAAAAGCTAAATCACATCAATTGAAAATATATTCTGCAATACCAAGTTAAATCAGTTCAGGATCGATGGCACCAAAGGCAGATTATAGGCACACACTTCCATGGAAATCAATTCCCTGTTGGCTGGATATTTTAATATTGAAGCTTTACACTGAAGTGGCCACCTTATGCTGTACACCTGTACACCTGCTCGTTAATGCAAATATCTAATCAGCCAATCACATGGCAGCAACTTAATACATAAAAGCATGCAGGCGTGGGCAAGAGGTTCCGTTGTTGTTCAGGCCAAACATCAGAATGGGGAAGAGATGTGAATGATTGTTGGTGCCAAATGGAGTTGTTCTGTAGGGAAATGTAATTGGTGGTAGATGGCAAATATTGTTCATTGTAGAAACTGTTCATAATTCACAAGCACCATCGCTGAGTTGTTTTGTTCACTTTAAGAGACGGTGTCTAATCTAATGACATCAGTGTAAGGCAACTGCTTCTGATCTGGTCACAATGGAAGTAAAGGTTTGTGGCTTTTGTTAAGCACAATAAAACAACCCCTGCATATTTAATTCACAGAAACCGCTGATCCCCTGGGATTTTCCCACACAGCAGTCTCTAGAGTTTACAGAGAATGGTGCGAAACATGAGGAAAAAAAACATCCATCGAGCGGCAGTTCTGTGGGTGAAAACACCTTGTTAATGAGGGAGATCCGAGAAGAACGGCCGG